>NC_133103.1:46188046-46488046 GCF_022965805.1 Primulina eburnea | reverse complement strand
AATTATCGTTCTGGTTTTCAGAAACTTAGATGTTTGTGGTAAAATTGTCATTCATTGTAGCATACAGTGAAAACTGACTGAGGGAGGCCCATATGAGTATATCTCATCGCGTACATGCACTTGCATTGTTTTTCTTAGCAGAATACGCATTGCATTAGCAATAGCAAGAAGAACATTGAAAGCGTGAGCAAAATTGTTTGCAGATCTTGGACGGTGGAGGAGTTGAGTTGTAGGTGCTAGAGTGCATTTCCTTCTCATAGACTCCGCGATGGGTTCATCCAGAGAGAAGGGAGCAGGGTTCTGAATCGCAAAAAAAAAACATTGAGAGCGTTCGATTCCACTATCCACTCAGACATCGTAGAAGCTAAAGCTCTCTCAGCTCCTACCTGCATCGCAATAAGTTCAGCTAAGTGTGGAGAGAACCTACCAGACAAACATCTCCCTTCAGCAAAATAAACATGGCTATTTAAGTCCCGACCCCTATGCCAATCCCAAAGTAATCCTCTGAATTCATGACTGTTGCATCCTTTAGAGTTCCACGGTTGGTCCCAATTCGATCCACCGTATCAAGAATGTCATCAAAGGATTCATTTGTATAATCAAAGACCATGCTGTTTCGGGCTACCCATAGGCTCCAACAAATCGACACATGAACCAAGGTTCCTTTGCCATGCTCAACAATAAGACAAACTAGATCACAAAATGAACCCCTACGAAAATTTTGAATGATTGACCAAATCGAGGTTAACTTCCATAATTTCCAAACATAAATACTTGACCAAACTGTCTGGATAATATCTTTTGGTTGTGAGTTACATCTGAGACAAACAATCAACATCACTCACAGTATGCTCAGGAATGAACAACTGAGCATACTCAGGAATGAATAATTGAGCATAAAATTTACAAGACAATAGCGGGTGATATATAAGGTAGTCCAACCGAGAGTGAAGTTTACAACTCAGCCCAGGACATTTTGTTCTGGTGCCTTTCTTAACTCGCAAGATGCACTTTACTCCCCAGATAATAGATAGAGGGATTTATCTCCTTGATTTCACCATTTCAATAAGTGCCACGACAGGTTGGCGATTGGAATCCTTCTAGTCGCCATTAACAGGCAGATTTTATTTTAAAAATGATTTTACATAAGCACGCAACATACCCTCCAGTGTTTGAATAGTACGCTTAGTCTGACCATCTGTCTGAGGATGATAAGCCGTACTCAATCTCAATTCTGTTCCCATCGCAGTCTGCAATCCTTCCCAAAAATGAGAAGTAAATCGAAGATCTCTATCAGAAATAATAAACACTGGAATCTCATGAAACTGTACAATCTCTCGTATATACAACTGTGCCATCGTCAAGTACGTACAACTCATGCTATAGGGTATAAAATGTGCAAATTTCGTCAATCGATCAACAATCACCCAAATAGCATTAATAGATACAGTGCTTCTTGGCAAATGAGTCACAAAATCCATCGATACGTGCTCCCATTTCCAAGTCGGTACTTCTAAACTTCTCAATTCACCTCCTGGCCTTCTCCTCTCAGCTTTGATCTGTTGACAATTGAGACATCAACGTACAAAGTTAATCACATCACGTTTCATTCTCTTCCACCAAAACTGAGATCGTAGATTGATCGAGCAAAACTTGCACAGTAAAATCCCCAATAAAAATATGATTTTGTATGCTCAAAATAAATCGCAAGTGCACGATGTCAAGTTATAATATAGTGTACGTGAGTACAAGTACCGTTCCACTGAAGACTGTGTTTCAC
Organism: Primulina eburnea; assembly: GCF_022965805.1. Taxonomy (NCBI): domain Eukaryota; kingdom Viridiplantae; phylum Streptophyta; class Magnoliopsida; order Lamiales; family Gesneriaceae; genus Primulina; species Primulina eburnea. Next base: position 46,486,266 of record NC_133103.1, on the reverse strand, counting down.
AATTATTATTTTAGTTATTAAAACTTTAGCGACGAAATTTGATTGTTTGTTTTATGACTAATAAAAGTCAAGAAAATTTAAATAAACAAGCTCAAAGATTAAATGATGAAATATGAATGCTAAATCAATGGATTAAATTTCAAATGATAAAAGAATTTGTTGGGAATTCTGGTTCACCTACCCCTTATTAATTAATTAATTCGTTCGATTGTGTTCTACGCTTCCGACAGGATTTCTTATTCAATTGAACACACTCTCTCGAGCTATGCCAAACTAATTCACTCAATGAAGTAATTAAATGTCTTTAATTATTTATCAAGAATGAACCGCATTTCGATTGATGAAATCCCCTAGTTTTCGACCCTAAGGACTATGACTATCGACACGTATACAATTTCATATGTCTATGCAAATTGTAGATCCGCATATTATACTACTCGATCCTATCACTAGTTATTCTCTAGAACTCACTCGTGATATAAAATTGTCGTAAAAGTTAGCTACGCTCAACGACACAATGAAAATCGTAGAATAATCAAGAATAAATCACAAACCGAAATATAAATTAACCAACTGAAAGTTTGGGGTAGGATCCCCTTTAATCCCAACAAATATTAAAGTTAGCTACTAGAATTCATAATGAAAATAAGCAAAACAATATTTAAACAACGGAAAATAAACTAGAAATACGAGACGTGACGAAATCTGCGAAGAACGATGCCCGGAAAACTTCAAATCTTCACTCCAAGCGCAAAGTTCTCTCCAAAGCTCCTTGACGGCTGTCGAATTATGTCTGAATGAATGCCCAAAATTCGTGCCCTCCCCTTTCCATAGCAACCACCATCCAAATTAAGGTAAGAAATCGCGAATGAGATTTTCCAAAAATAAGCGGCGCTCGGGCGGTAGCGAAGTACCGCTCGAGCGCCATGTTTCTGTAATGTTGCTCGGCTGGTGCGGTATTCGCGCTCGGGCGGTAGAAAATCACCGCCCGAGCGCCAAATCTCTGTCTCGGCACTTCGTCTTCTCGCGCCCGGGCGGTAGAAATGTACCGCTCGGGCGCCAACCTTCTGTAATGTCTTTCAGTTTTTTCACTTCTCGCGCCCGGGCGGTAGAAATGTACCGCTCGGGCGCCAAGTTTCTGTCCAACTTCTTCAGTTTATTCACTTTGCTATATTTTCCGTTTTCCGACCATTTTTCCTGCAGATTCATCACACACAAGTGAGACATGATAAAATGCAAATAATTACTCTAAAATGAACAAAATGTAAATGAAATGCATGCATGCACAATGTAAACACAACTAAAACTAATGCAATAAACACGTAAAAACACTACTTATCAACCCCCTCATACTAACCTTTTGCTTGCCCTCAAGCAAAACAGGTTAAAGCACGAGACTCTAAATAAACACAACAAAAATAAATAAAAGACTCCAACAAGAACTAACCAACACCATTAAATGTCGATGGTGAGTTGACACGTTTATGCTCATGCCTCAGTTTACTTTCCCACTACCAATCATAGTCAATTCAAGTCGCAACGAATACTCATTCTCGTCTACACATAAATATCGACACTAATTTGAACGTGTGTGTGTGTCATGATGGGTCTAGTCATTCGTACGTCAAATAGATCAATCATTAAATCATACGAGTCACTCAATCAACACTTCAATACAAGTCTCACTAGCATGCATCCCCGTGTCCATTTATCACTAGCCATAAATTGAACTTTATTCAACTTTTAAGTGCAGATAAAGGTGTCGAAAAGAAGGAAAATAAGCTCAAATGGATTAAAGTTGGGAGTACACTGATCATTTTCATTGTGCAATCGTCAAGACTTATCGTCTGACTTTCCTCATCTCCTTACATCTCCAACTTTTAGCCTAGGAATAGAATTTCATTCCCTTTTTTTTTTCGGCTCCCCCCCACCTTACATCTCCTTCTTTATTCTTTTTTTTTCTTTTTTGTTTTTTTTTCTTGAATGCACAATTTTCACACATATACTCCCTAGGCTAAGAATATAATATAACTTTGGATTACAGCCGGTTGGGAGTATGATCTTTTAATGAGTGCATTGGAACGGAGGTAAATGTAAAGTTCAAGGCGAATCGAATTTTCTCATTCAAGGTCCCACATAGCGACTTATTTTCACGGGTTTGCATGCTAAATCAACTCATAAATGGTGCCTTTCAAGTTAACCACATAAAACTTTCAAATTTCACCATTATTCCTACAAAATTCTAGCCCCCACACATATGTGCTCAAAAAGTTCAAAATTTGTACCATAATTCATGCTTTAACAATCACGAGTATCATTCACGACGTGACCCAATCAATATTTTTGTAAACTATCAATTCACCATCATCATTGGCTCATAAACATGTCTTCTCACCATAACGACTTTAAACAACATAAATGCAACGACTTAAAAACCAATTAACTAAACACGCAAAACAACCTAACAAAACAATCTACCCCCCTCATACTAGAGTTGTGCAATGCCCTCATTGCACAAAACGAAACAAAAACTAAGAACAAAAAGAACCATGAATGCAAATGCAAAAGAGAATATGCAAAATAAAAAGAAAGGGGAAACAGTAAACTCCCCTGATCAAGGCTCATCCTCGTCATGTTCCGGCGGTTGCACTCCGGCGGCACCCCCGTGCTGGTAATAATCATACTGGAACTGGAATGGGGGAGGAGGTAGCGGAGACGGCGGCACGGTCGATGGGTCAACGCCCCCTTGCACAAGCAGCGAGCGCATCATGGAGTCAATGTGAGACAGATGGTCGGTGACATACGAGTTGAATTGACCTTGATGCGTTTGGAAGGCGAGATTCTCGGCCATCATATCGGTGTGAGTTCGCCGGCGGGGTGGTGGTGGACGGCGGCGTGGAGCGGCGGCGCTAGAGCCACCTAAATTTTCCTCCTCAGTGGGGAAGTCAATCTGTCGCTTGGCATACTTTCGCTTATCGTCTTCGATGGAAATCGGCTTCATGGGTTGAATCCACTCCTCGTCGTCCCGGAATAGAACTCCCGCCCGGGCACACAACTCGGAGATAATTGTCGGGAAGAACAGACCGACGTGACTGTTGCGAGCACACAACATGATTTGAGAGTGGATAAGTGTGCCCACATTCACGTCGTAGCCGTGAGTTAACGCAAAAAGGAGAACCGCTCGTTCCTTTTGGACCTCGCTCTTATGCGAGACCGGCATCATCCATCGGGCCACAAATAAGTACCACATGGCAGCGTCAACGGTCAAGAATTTCTCGTCGAAACAGCTCGGCGGTCCGCCCACTGGTTTCCACATCGCACCCACACCCGGATGGCATAGCGCGGTGATAATCAAGTCATAGTTCGGGTCAGCAGCTAAAGCCTCAAAACGAGAGTTGTCGACCTCCGCCGTTTCCAACAGTGCATTGATAGTTGCCGAGTCACACGGGACATGTACACCCCGAACAAACACCGTCCCATTTCTCCCCTCCATAGCATTCGCGTAAAATTCACGCACCACCGAAACTACCGCCGCCTTAGGATGATTGGAAAAAGTTTCCCATCCGCGCCGTTCCAATTCTATCCGAGGTCCTAGGTGCCTATCGGCAGTTTCTTTTCGGAATCCCCTCTTTACTATCGGATTTCTATTCATCTTGGCATGCTCATACCTAGCCCGAGCTTCTTCACTAACAAAGCGATGCCTATCAAAAGTCGAAGAAGAGGAAGAAGCGGAAGTACCTCTTTGTTTCTTCTTTGGAGCCATAGTAGTGGATGAGAGAGATTTTGGGGAAATCGGAGAAGATGACGCTTGAATTCCGAAGGATGAGCTTGCCCACGATGCTTGAGTCTTGATGGTAGGAGAGATTGCCTTGTTTTGTCGCTGGCCAAGCACGGCCCCCACTGCAGTGTCGCTGGCGTCGCACATTATCTCGAAAGGTAGATCCCAATCCGGTGCCACCAAGACAGGAGCCATCACCAAGCGCTCCTTCAGATTCTCATATGCCTGTAAACAGTCAGAAGTGAAATCAAATGGCACATCTTTCATAAGTAAAGAAGAGAGAGGTTTTGCAATTTTTGAAAAATCTTTTATGAAACGCCGATAAAAACCGGCGTGGCCTAGAAAACTTCTAACTCCCTTTATTGACGCCGGAGGTGGTAACTTCTTGATGACTTCCACTTTCGCCTTGTCCACCTCTATCCCGTGCTCCGAAATCTTGTGCCTTAGGACAATGCCCTCTTGTACCATGAAATGGCACTTTTCCCAATTGAGCACCAAGTTGGTTTCCTCGCATCTCATCAACACCACCTGCAAGTTCTGCAAACAGTCATCAAAAGACGGTCCGAAAATAGAGAAGTCATCCATAAATATTTCAAGAAAAGTTTCTATCATATCATGGAATATAGCGGTCATGCAACGTTGAAAGGTGGCAGGTGCATTACACAACCCAAAGGGCATTCTTCTAAAAGCAAAAGTGCCATAAGGACAAGTGAAAGTGGTTTTCTCTTGGTCCTCGGGCGCAATCATGATTTGGTTATACCCAGAATACCCATCTAGAAAACAATAAAACTCATGACCCGCTAACCTCTCAAGCATTTGATCAATAAAAGGGAGGGGAAAGTGGTCTTTTCGGGTGGCATCATTCAATTTCCTATAGTCAATGCATACACGCCATCCCGTGACAGTCCTGGTGGGTATTAGTTCATTCTTATCATTTGTAATCACAGTAATACCACCCTTCTTTGGCACACATTGAACAGGACTTACCCATGCACTATCAGATATAGGATAGATAATACCTGCATCGAGAAGCTTAATCGTCTCAGCTTTCACTACCTCTTGCATCTTAGGGTTCAATCTTCGCTGAGGTTGCACAAGAGGTGAGTACTTGTCTTCCATCAATATCTTGTGCATGCAGACTGAGGGATTGATCCCTTTGATATCCGCCACCTTCCATGCAAATGCGTCCTTGTGCGCTTTTAGAACCTCCACTAGTTTGGCTTCCATCCCATCTGTCAAAGCGGCAGAAATAATGACAGGTAATGTGGTATTCTCACCTAAGTAAACGTACTTGAGGTGTGGAGGCAACGGCTTTAGCTCAAGTGTGGGTGGCTCCTCGATGCTTGACCTTTGAGGGGTCAAATCTCTTCGTTCTCCTAGATCCTCCAGTCGCATCCTCATCGGCTTTCTCCATGGAAGGTTGGCATTCAAGTGTGACACGATTTCAGCTTTCTCTTCATCCAATTCCTCTTCTCCCAAGTCAGTGGTAATAGTGGCCTCCACCGGGTCCCTAAAAGTATCCTGCACATAATGAGACACAAGAGAGTCCAAAGCATCAATTCTAAAACAACTATCAGAATGCAGTGTGTGCTTAAGTGCATGAAAAACATCGAAAGTAATCTCATCCTCGCCCACTCTCAGTTTCAACTTCCCATCTTGCACATCAATCAGTGCCTTGCCAGTTGCAAGGAACGGTCTACCCAAAATCAGAGGCATCTCCGCATCCTCCTCCATATCAAGCACCACGAAGTCCGCAGGGAAAATGAATTTGTCCACTTTCACTAGCACATCCTCAATCACTCCGCGGGGGTACTTGACAGACCTGTCAGCCAGTTGTAAAGACATCCTCGTCGGCTTAGGCTCTCCTAATCCGAGTTTCCTGAAAACAGATAAGGGCATCAGATTAACACTTGCACCAAGATCACACAACGCTTTACGAAAAACAACATCACCAATCATGCAAGGGATAGAAAAACTCCCTGGGTCTTTTAGTTTCGGTGGGATTTTGTTTTGCACCAAAGCAGAGCAACTCTCAGTCAAGTTCACTGTCATGTGATCCTCCAATTTTCGCTTGTTAGCTAAGATGTCCTTCAAGAATTTGGCATAACTAGGCATTTGCATTAAAGCATCGGCAAAGGGAATATTGATATGCAATTTTTTAAATACCTCAAGAAATTTACCGAATTGTGCATCTAGTTTTGCCTTTTTCAATGCTGCAGGGAAAGGCGGGGGGATAACAATCTTAGGATGTGCCGTGGGTGCTGGTGTAGAGTTAGATGACTTACCTTTTGACGCCTCAGCATGCTCATCCGATACTTGGCTTTTCTCTTTCTCTCTAGGCTCCAAAATATTTCCACTCTTCAACTCAATGGCCTTCACTTGCTCTTTTGGATTAGTTTCGGTGTTGCTTGGCAAGGTGCCCGGCTCTCGATTTGCTATCATCTTGGCCAATTGCCCAATCTGAGTTTCGAGCCCCTTAATCGACGCATCTTGATTTTGAAGTCTAGTTTCAGTGGATGAAATAAACTTAGACATCATTTGCTCCAAGTTGGACTTTTCTTCTCTAGGAGGATCGGATCTGTACATTGGTTGTTTGCCATATTGTTGTCCTCCTTGCGGTCTAGTTTGACTGTTTTGACCGCCCCATGAGAAGTTAGGATGTTGCCTCCACCCAGGATTGTATGTGTTCGAATAAGGGTCATGCCTTGGGCGGTTTTGGACTCCCACTTGATGCACAGGTGCTCCTTCGGGCACATAGAATAGATTGTCATCTTGACAGTCTTTCACATAGTGCTCACCCCCACATTTCTCATAGAATACCTCTTGCAAACGCATAGCCGTGCCACCCATGTTCAAGCCAGCCAGTTTCCTGTTTAAAACATCAAGTTGTGCAGTAATAGCAGATAAATCAGCTACCTGGTGAATCCCTGCACTTTTCCGCTGATTGTTCCTGTCAGATTGAGGGTGATAACTGCTAGCAGCCATCTCCTCCAGTAGCTCATACCCTTCCTCAGCAGTTTTTCTCAATAGATTTCCACAAGCAGCAGCATCTATCATAGTACGATTAGGAGTAAGCAAGCCATAATAGAAGGTTTGAACGACTAACCCAAGTGGCAACTCGTGATGTGGGCATCTTCGTAATAGATCTTTGAAACGCTCCCATGCCTCATATAGTGACTCTTGATCGAACTGAGCAAATGTTTTGATGTCTGCCCGCAGCTTCATGGTCTTCGATGGAGGAAAGTATTTGATAAGAAACGCTTTCGCCATGTCCTCCCATGTAGTGATCGAACCTACAGGTAAACAATTCAACCAAGCTTTAGCCTTATCACGCAAAGAGAAAGGAAATAAACGCAATCTAACAGCATCATCAGAAACTCCATTAAATTTAAAAGTATCGCAAATCTCAAGAAAATCCGCGATGTGTGTGTTTGGATCGTCCACAGCAGTTCCTCCGAATTGGACTGTGTTCTGAATCATCTGGATTATAGCTGGCTTGATTTCAAAGTGATTTGCCCGCACAATAGGTCTCACAATGCTAGGGCGTGCACCATCCAACGAAGGCTGGGCATACTCTAACATTGGTATGCGGCGCGGTATCTCAATATGTCTCTCTTCACGGCGCTCCTCCTCATGCTCTTGCTCGTGTCTCTCCATCAGTTCCTTCAGTCTTTGCTGATGTTTTCTCCTGCGAAAAGTTCTTTCAATTTCAGGGTCGGACTCAAGCTCCACGTCAAGTGACTTTGGCATGCACTAGACAAGATACCTGGAATAAAATATGGAGTGTTAGCTCAATAAAAATAAAATACACTAAAGAAAATAACTAAAAATTTAATTGTAGATTAACAGTCCCCGGCAGCGGCGCCAAAAACTTGATCGAGCAAAACTTGCACAGTACAATCCCCAATAAAAATATGATTTTGTATGCTCAAAATAAATCGCAAGTGCACGATGTCAAGTTATAATATAGTGTACGTGAGTACAAGTACCGTTCCACTGAAGACTGTGTTTCACAATTATTATTTTAGTTATTAAAACTTTAGCGACGAAATTTGATTGTTTGTTTTATGACTAATAAAAGTCAAGAAAATTTAAATAAACAAGCTCAAAGATTAAATGATGAAATATGAATGCTAAATCAATGGATTAAATTTCAAATGATAAAAGAATTTGTTGGGAATTCTGGTTCACCTACCCCTTATTAATTAATTAATTCGTTCGATTGTGTTCTACGCTTCCGACAGGATTTCCTATTCAATTGAACACACTCTCTCGAGCTATGCCAAACTAATTCACTCAATGAAGTAATTAAATGTCTTTAATTATTTATCAAGAATGAACCGCATTTCGATTGATGAAATCCCCTAGTTTTCGACCCTAAGGACTATGACTATCGACACGTATCCAATTTCATATGTCTATGCAAATTGTAGATCCGCATATTATACTACTCGATCCTATCACTAGTTATTCTCTCCAGTGTTTTTATAACCGGACCGTTAATCGAACCGGTGAAGCCTTAAAAAATGGTTCAACCGGTTCAACCGGTTCAACCGGACGATCGAACCGGATCAATAAAATTAATATTTTATTTATTTTATATAATAAATAAAATAGTAAAATATTGATTATTTATGTTTTTATAGCTTTTATTTAATTTTTAAGATGAAAATTACAACAAATATCAAAATAAACATCACTTTTCAAATTCAAAAATCCAAATTACACATAACATGTAACCAAATAGTGATGACCAAGTTTAAGTGCCCAAGTAAACATCAAGATTAATTATAAAAAAAAGTAGCAAACATAAAGTTTCTTAAAAAACCGTCGCTATTTAGCGACAGTTTTAAAAAAACCGTCGCTAAATAGCGACGGTTATTCCTTAACCGTCGCCATATAGCGACGGTTTTTGAAATAACCGTCGCCGATCTCTGGGCAATTTTTTTTATAATTTCACAGACCCGGCCGGTTCCTGAAGACCGGCCGGTTTCCGGTTTTTCCGGTTGAACCGGGTTTTAACCGGTTTTTTCCGGTTAAACCTGTTTTCCGGGTTTTTATTTATGTCCGGACCGGTCTGGAGGCCGGTTCGCGGTTGAACCGGTCCAACCGGCCGGTCCGGTCCGGTTTTGAAAACATTGATTCTCTCGAACTCACTCGTGATATAAAATTTTCGTAAGAGTTAGCTACGCTCAACGACACAATGAAAATCGTAGAATAATCAAGAATAAATCACAAACCGAGATATAAATTAACCAACTGAAAGTTTGGGGTGGGATCCCCTTTAATCCCAACAAATATTAAAGTTAGCTACTAGAATTCATAATGAAAATAAGCAAAACAATATTTAAACAACGGAAAATAAACTATAAATACGAGACGTGACGAAATCTGCGAAGAACGATGCCCGGAAAACTTCAAATTTTCACTCCAAGCGCAAAGTTCTCTCCAAAGCTCCTTGACGGCTGTCGAATTATGTCTGAATGAATGCCCAAAATTCGTGCCCTCCCCTTTCCATAGCAACCACCATCCAAATTAAGGTAAGAAATCGCGAATGAGATTTTCCAAAAATAAGCGGCGCTCGGGCGGTAGCGAAGTACCGCTCGAGCGCCATGTTTCTGTAATGTTGCTCGGCTGGTGCGGTATTCGCGCTCGGGCGGTAGAAAATCACCGCCCGAGCGCCAAATCTCTGTCTCGGCACTTCGTCTTCTCGCGCCCGGGCGGTAGAAATGTACCGCTCGGGCGCCAACCTTGTAAGGCCCGAGAATTTTATATCGTTAATCAGAAAAGGATTTGACGATGATTATTATAATCATGGATGATAATTGAGATACTTATAGACGGAACCGATTAGACCGGGAGAGTCGAGAAAAGAATTGATAAAAGGTGCCAATACAAGTCCCCGCGCACATGCACGACTTGAATGCGCGCACATGCGCGGAACGTCCAGTAGCATTGGCGCATATGCGCGACGTAAATGGCGCACATGCGCGGGAGGGGCAGTAGGTACGGCGCATATGCGCGAGAAAAGTGGCGCATATGCGCGAGAAGTCAAAGCGCTAGTTTGCATAACTGGCGCATATGCGCGGGATAGGCAGAATGATTGGCGCATATGCACGGAATAATTGGCGCATATGCGCGAGAAGACAAATGCTAGTTTTTATAACTGGCGCATATGCGCGACATTGTTGGCGCATATGCGCGAAACGTGCAGAATATGCACAACGCCACTTGCCCTTGTATTATGAAACGGGGGTATATATATATATAAGCATGCGAAATCCATAAGAAACAAGAGAAGGAAGAGAAAGAAAAGAAAGAAAAAGAAAAAGGAAACCGAGGGAAAATTTGGAAATTGAGAACGATCCGTTCGTCTGATTTTTAATCCGACTTCAGTACTGTGTTCCTATCAACGCAGGCTACAACTGGACGTAAGTTTTATTACGTTTAGACAAGATTTGAATTTATGATATTGTCAGAATTGAATATGAATCAGATATGATGTTTCTGCTACAGTAGACAGTATCGAATTGAAGTCAGATTAAAGAACAGACTGTTTCTGTAATTGTTATGATTTTTAAAAGATATTGACTGAGATTCTATATCAGAATTGTGTTAATATTCAGAGTATGAATTATGTTAACACAGATTATGAGTTCCAGTATTATATTTGTGATGTTCAGATTGACGGGGTTATTCAGATTATATTATTATGCCGTCGAAACATCAGTTGATTTAGATTAATCAGATTCAGATATGATTTCGATCAGATTGTGATATTATTGATATGACTCAGATTGTATCTTGTTCAGACATTGATCAGATTGTATACTGAATTAAGTAGTGATCAGAACAGATTGTATATTGAGTTATTCACTGATACATTGTATTCGATATTGTCATTTCAGATTTGATATGGACAGAATTGAATACAGGTCATCGTCTTCGTCAGACAGGGACGACAAAGGTATAATTCATGTGATAGTCGGGAAGCATAACTCAAATTAGATTAATTTGAGTTTCCCAATACAATCACATACTAGATTATTGTTTATATTGTTACCTGATTATGCTTTGATTATAGAATTGTATTCAAGCATGTAAGGTAATTGTGATATTCAGTTATGAATATGATTATGCTTTGGTTACAGATTGTTATTCATTGCAGTTAAGATAGGAAAGTCTTGACAGTCATTGTCAGACTTCTAGACGTTCGGTGTATCGTACATAGGAGCAGACATTGTCCTATTGTAGCACCACGATACAGCCATGGCCGAAGTCTAGGAATAAGACGTACAGTTACCACGATCGGTTGAGTATGTAACAGCCATTGACGTCTTATTCATTACGAGATCCCTAGAGTTATAGTTGAGTCGAGTCTAGACATGATTTGACTAGAACTGCATGCGTTTATAGATGTGGTCTCATAGAATATGAAACCCATATTTATTGCTTTCAGTATGATAGCATGTTTATATGATTTGATTTAAATTGCATGTCTATCTGAAAGGAGTTGCATGCTTATTGTGATTTGATTTCATAGATTATGAAATCCATTCCTTTGAATATATTCATGACAGCATGTCTTATAATTTAGATTATTTATATACATGCTTACCATGTTTTATACTGGGATTTATTCTCACCGGAGTTATCCGGCTGTTGTCTTGTTTTGTATGTGTGCATGACAACAGGTGGGGCTGGATCAGGGTCGAGATGACGATGAGAGAAGACGAGTTAGCGTGGTGATTCCGGACTTGTAGCAGACTTGGTTTATTACTTGAATTTAGTAATTGAACCTTAGACTTAGGTTGTACAGTATTGTACTTTTCTACTGAACTGTAGTTTTTATACAGAGATGTATATTGTTTAGATTCCATTACCTTCCGCAGTTATATTTTAAAAAGAAAAATTTTTAGACCCTGTTTATCAGAACTGATAATTAAATCCCAATAATGAGTAAAAAGATGATTAGCGTCCGGGTCCCCACAAACCTTCTGTAATGTCTTTCAGTTTTTTCACTTCTCGCGCCCGGGCGGTAGAAATGTACCGCTCGGGCGCCAAGTTTCTGTCCAACTTCTTCAGTTTATTCACTTTGCTATATTTTCCGTTTTCCGACCATTTTTCCTACAGATTCATCACACACAAGTGAGACATGATAAAATGCAAATAATTACTCTAAAATGAACAAAATGTAAATGAAATGCATGCATGCACAATGTAAACACAACTAAAACTAATGCAATAAACACGTAAAAACACCACTTATCATAGATCCTTATACATCTTCTTGCCACCATGGTGGATAGAATATCGACTACAACGTGCACGCCGCAACAACCCCTAGCGCAAGTCAGATATATCAGGAAATACCCATATATCATTCATCCTAAAACTGCCATCATCAACCACTCTAAAACGAGTATCTTGTTTCTGAGAAACTAACTCCTTCCATCGCTGAACTCTCTCATCTGTCATCTGTGCATCACGAATACACCCATATATATCAGGTTCAGCTAATAAGGTAGATACCTGGATAGGAGTCGTCGAGATATCAAAATCATATCCCAAGGAACAACAAAACATCATCATAGCTGATAAACGACTCACATCCTCTGCAGTACAACTAACTTTACGACTCAATGCATCAGCTGTAAGATTGGCTTGACCAGGATGATATTCAATTTCACAGTCATAATCCTTCAACAAATCTAACCACCGTCTCTGTCTGAGTAAACAAAAATCTCAAACTCTTATGATTCGTATAAATTGTAAACGAGGTACCATATAAATAGTGTTGCCATATCTTCAAGGCAAAGATAATGGCTGCCAACTCCAAATCATGCACATGGTACCTTGTTTCATGTGGTTTCAGTTGTCTCGAGGCATATGCCACAATATGTCGATCCTGCATCAAAACACATCCCAAACCATGTAGTGATGCATCAGTATAAACAACAAACCTCTAATTTTCTGTAGGGATTGATAACACTGGTGTGGTCGTCAGTCGGTGCTTCAACTCCTGAAAACTCCTCTCACATGCTTCAGACCACTGAAATCGCACACCTTTCTGAGTCAACTGTGTCAAAGGTCTAGCAATCTTTGAAAATCCCTCAACCTACTAAACCCAAGAAACACGGATCTCTGGTACAGATGTAGGTGCAGACCACTGTAACACGGCTTTGACCTTTGTTGGATCAACATAAATCCCATCTCTCGATATAACATGACCCAAGAAGACCACCTGATCCAACCAAAACTCACACTTACTAAGTTTGGCATACGACTGTTTATCTCGCAACACCTGTAACACTGAACGCAAATGCCCAACATGCTCAGTCTCACTCCTGGAATATATCAATATATCATCAATAAACACAATAACAAACCGATTGAGATAAGGCTGAAATACTCTATTCATCAAACTCATAAACACAGTTGGAGCATTCGTCAACCCAAACGGCATAACCAAAAACTCATCATGCCCATATCTGGTCCTGAATGCTGTCTTCTGAATATCCTCCTCTCTAACTCATATCTGATGATATCCTGACCTCAAATCAATCTTCGAATACACTGAGGTTCCCTGCAACTGATCAAACAAATAATCAATACGAGGGAGGGGATATTTATTCTTAATCGTTACCTTATTCAGCTGTCGATAGTCAATACAAAGCCACGTCGTTCCATCTTTCTTTCTTACAAATAGGACTGGTGCACCCTAAGGCGATACACTAGGACGAATGTATCCCTTGTCCGGCAAGTCCTGTAACTGGGCTTTCAATTCTCTCAACTATGCTGGTACCATTCTGTAAGGAATACGAGAAATAGGGGAAGTATCTAGCATCAACTCAATCCCAAACTCCACCTCACGGGCTGCTGGGAAGCCTGGAATCTCATCATGAAATACATCGGTGAACTCAGCAACTATAGGTATCTTCTCTATTCCCACTTCCTTCTTCTTTTCTGTCACATCTACAGCATAAATAAGATAACACTCATGTTCATGCTCCAATAACCGAGACATCCGGATAGCAGATACCAATGGAACACGGGGACGAGAACTCTTCCCATAAAATGTCCAACGCTCTTTCTCATCGGTGTAAAAATATACTATCCGCTGATAACAATCAACAGTCGCACAATATCTCCTCAGCACATTAATTCCCACGATACAATCAAAATCAGTCATCTCCAAAATAATCATACCAGATCTCAGCTCGTAGCCTTCATAAGAAACAATACCATCTGATATCATAGATACAAATAATATATAAACTCCAGAAGGTGTCGAAACAGAAAGAGGCATTGACAATAGAGACGGGCGCATATGATGCTCAAGCACAAATCTCTTCGATATAAATGTATGTGAGGCACATGTATCAACAAAAATATAAGTAGGAAAAGAACACAAATAACATTTACCAGCTATTATCTCCTCTCGTGCCTCCTCTACCTGCTCTTGAGTCAAAGCATACACATGTGCCTGAGGCGAACCAACTCCCTGCATACATGGCTGTCCTTCAGAAGGTCGTGGTGTAAACCACTGAGACTGTCGTCCTCCTCTCTCTGAGGATCTACCTCTATCACTCATGGGCTCTCGCTGTCTGTCACGACTAGGACACTGTCTTGCTATATGGCCCACACCGCCACACTCAAAACATGTGATCTCGGTCTGTGTACACTTTCTGATCAGATGAGGTCCCCCACAATGAAAACGTCTCATTGATCTGGACTCCCCCCTCTGCCCCTGAACAGACTGAGAACTGCCCCCACGACTCTCAACACGTCGCGAATCAAATTGGCGCTTCCCAGATGAGGATGAAGAAGATGAACCCTTCTGATATTTAAAACAATGTCCATGTGGTCGCAATGACTCCCTAGTCGGCTATGATAATCGTCCATGAGCCCCATACTCCTGCATAACCAACTCAGCCATCTCAGCCCTCGTCACTACATCCTCAAATGATACCGGGTTATTTGATTGCACAAGATCAAATAACTCTAACTTCAACCTTCTCGAGAAATGCCTCATCTTAGCATGAACATTTGTAGCAACATGTGGCATATATTTCAACAATGCAGAATACCGAGACTTATACTCAGCAACAGACATACTACCATGTCTCAAATCCTCGAATTCTCTCTCTTTCTTCTGTCTGGCTACTATAGAAAAATACTTATCAAGAAAACGAGAGCGAAACAGATCCCAATCAACAGTACGGCCTTGGGCTCTCAATCCGACCTCAGTCGTCTGCCACCACAATAGTACATTCCTCGAAAGCTGAAATGTATCCAATTGTAACCAAGCAGACCTAGCACACGGAGCAGTCACAAATATCTGCTCTATCCTCTCAATCCACTCCTCTGCTTGCTCGCCAGTCTCAGAACTATCAAATCTCGGCGGAAGATAACTGCTGAACTGTGCCAAAGTCAACTCACCAGGCAATAAAGGCTGATCTACATGTGCCTGTCTCATAGGAGGAGGTGGCAATGGATGTCAACCTCTTTTGTTTCCTCGTGTGGATGTACCTGTTCTCTAGCTGCTATAACTGAAAATCAAATTGTTAATCATAACATTTAATAATTACAATCAAGTATTCTTCGTAACATCTTTCGCACGAAAGCACACGTAAATAAAGAACAATCAATCATATCGAGAAATCATCAATAACAAGTCAAACGCACATACACACGCAGATAATATCGTCATCCAACTCCCTGATCACAAACCTAATTCCTAACCATCCTAGACATCTAACATATGCTCTGATACCACCAATGAGGCGCCCCAAACCTCGCCACGTATTCATACAACATGTGACGTCATATGCATAAAAATTTTCTTTTCAACGACGTAATAATATAATGCATATACGACAAAATAGTGCAATCACCACACTATCTACGGCAGTGTAGCAGAAACATTATAATAAATACACACATACAACTCAAATAAGACAATAAGTTATACTGTCACTATCTACTATTATCTTTATGACTATTTGACTAGACACACCTAGTCCTTCACCACTATCATATCTCACTGCATAGTCCTGTAACCTGTCCAACAGAAACAACCCCAAAAGGTGAACATACACAACAATCATCATCGCAATACATAACAGTTATATTAATAACAACATAAGATATAACTGAAATGATAACAGAAATACCCCTTTTGCCGTTTCTGGACTATCAGCCATCAACAACATCACACTACAACAATAACATCGACGATACGTCGCACCCCAACTCCGACGACAACAATATCATCGAACGAACAACAACATCGACGATACGTCGCACCCCAACACCGGCGACAGTAATATCGTCGAACGAACAACAACATCGTCGATACATCGCACCCCAACACCGGTGACAACAATATCGTTGAACGAATAACATCAACGATACGTCGCACCCCAACTCCGACGACATCCATATTGTTGAACGAACAATATCAACGTGACGTCTCCCAACAACGACAGCCAACAACATCAACAATAATAAACAACAGCAAATATAATATCAAATCACCCAATTCCGGTGATTTACCATCGTTCAACACAATAGTATTTATCAATACTAAACAATAACAACGTATGCTCGTACGTCAACACGTACCTGATAATCGAGTATATATAAAATCTGGCTATTTCTTTGATCCTGAGGCTTGTGACATATCTAAATAATTCAACAACAATTATCGGATCATTGTCACCGTATCAACATATTCATAACAGCCTCAACATATAACATCAAATAGCCCAACAACATTTAATTCAACAAAATATAAGACTTGATTATAAATTCTTATCGTTCAGCAATTTAATATTCCGGTGTATTTAATTCATAATAATACCATCAAATACACCCTAATTAATTAACTTCAAATAATAGGCTATTTTACAACATCCGTTAAACTACGAAAACTTTATATCAACATGTAGCCTATACTTCGTAGACTCCGAATATATAATCATAATTAATAACAACTGACAAACAACAACTCTCCAATCTCAATCCAACAATTAAAAATCCCTAATTATAATAAATTAAGAATAATTCAAAATAACACCACTATAATCTTCTCTACTTCGTTAAAATCATACACTTTTCAACAATCTTCAATTTCAGTATGATTTTACAATTTATCGGATTTATTCCAAAAATCGACAAATTTCAAACAGCACCAAAACTATTAAATTTATACGTCAAATCGAAGACTTCATGTCAACGATCTCAAAACTAAAGTCGGTTCGTCGATTGGATAAACCGATAAATCGCAAAATCGAAAAAAACAAAACAAAACCTTTATTTCTTTTCCCCTCTCTCCTCTCGACTTTCTTTCTGTTGAAGATGAATTAAATTCGTTTCAAATTTATCTTCTTTGATTTTTTTGATTTTTTAATATTATATTATATAATTTAATATAATATAATATATAATATTTAACATTTTAACACCGATATATCCTTTTGGATCAGTCAAACGATCAAATTTTCTAAAACTCAAAACATGAAACTTCTACGTCTTTAAGTTTTCTACGTTATATCCAAATTTCAAATCATTTAGACTTCGTATGATCAAAATATGTCATACTTCGCTCTTTAAAAATCATTAATTATTTAGTAATATCACATTACTAAATCAGCAAATTGTGATATTTACTTCAGCATTACACAAACCAAAGGATATATACCACGGAACTTATCCTGATGTGGGTTTATCTCTTGAAAAGGTTTGTGATACTCCTATGGAGCAAAATTTAATACTAACCACCAAAGAATATGATAGAAGTGTTGGAATATCAGCATTGCATGATCCTTTGCTTGAAGATGCTGGTTCTTTTCGAAGATTATTGGGCATTTGATCTATCTTACTGTTACAAGACCTGAGATGTTTCATATGGATTCGGCATATCGAATTTGTCTTACTTGAAAGGTTCCCTCGGTCAAAGACTCTTGCTTGTTGAGCTGTTCTTTTTAAAAAAAAAAAAACAAATTATAGCCTCGTGTGAATCTAATTGGGGAAGCTATCTAATGATTCGAAAGTCAGTTTCTGGTTATTGAACAAAGCTCGGGGATTCATTGATTTTTTGTTTGATCAATCAGCAAATTACAATCTCCAAATCCACTGTAGAGTCTGAGTATCAGGCTATTGCTAACACTAGGTGTGAGATGGTTTGGATTATTGGCCTTCTATGTTACTGGTGGGTGGTGGGTGCAACTGAATTTGCTAACCAAGTTATATTGTGATAGCACTGCTACCCTTCACGTTCCTGCAAAGCTACTGCTCCACGATCGCACAAAACACATAGTAATCGATTGTCATTTGGTTCGAAAGAAAATTCGAGAAAAGCTTATTGAAAAACTAGCGTTTAGCAACATGCAAAGTCGTTTACAAAAGCACCCTTATTCATAGTCCAAGCTTGGAATGCTCTCCTTATTCAAAGCTTGAGGAGTATTAAAGTTGCATTTTATGTATTAAAAACGTTGAGTATTTATTTCGTATATTAAGACGCAGTTGAGCACTTGGATTTTGTTTGTGAATGCTTGTGAAAATTTCGGAATTTATATTCTTATTTATATCAAGAGTATAAATCTGCATAAACATAACTGGTGGTAAGTATCTAGTCGCAAGTCAATATCACCTGCGATGAGATCATACCGAAATTTTTAAGATAAAAATATTGAAAATTAAAATTGTCTTCCATTGTTTATGTATGTATGATCATTAACACAATATTAACGAGGGACCTCACATCCTATGAGTTTTATAAAAATGGTATTTTTCAACGAATTCTATCGATCTTTCACCGACCTATAAAATGTCTTCTTCAAGGAAATCAGGATTTTTTTACCAAAGGATATAAGGATTTTCACGTAAGAAGACAACTAAAATTCTGATGTTTGAAAATGTTTTTTTTTAAGATATAAGTTTGAAAAGTTTTTGGGGAGTGAACTTGTACTTATGTCGATTTGTATCATATAAAAATATATAAATCTATGGAACAAATAATAGATAAAAAGGGGCGAACTCTCCCTGTTAATAGCAGCACAAAACACAATGAAAGACATTTGCATGGAATTAGTCGAGCAATATTTATTTTCGTTTTCGATAGAGATATTTTTTGAAAATAAATATGTAAAATGATATTTACATATACATTCAAATCAAATTGTTTAAATATCTTATAGGCCCTCACTATTCTCAATCTCAAACATACAAACACAGGAAAGAAAGAAAAAAAAAAAGAAATACAAGATGGCCACATAAAAAATAAGACAAAATGCTGCCACTAAATAGAGCAGAGTATCTCACATGTTTCACCTACATGTCAATTGAGCTCCATTAAATAAGCATGATCGTCTGCTTGTTAATTTAAATTCACTTTACCATATTAGGTAAAGCTAGTTTGAGCAGCATTAGAAGAATAGCATTGAAAAGAATCTCACCTTCTGTTAAATAATGGAAACTGTTCATGACTTGATACAAGCTCCGTGCATCCTTCTCTGTCAAGCGCCACACCCAAGGGCCATATGTAAATAAATCACGAATTCAAGGCGGCAGTAAAAATATGGTTACGTCTATTTTCAACAAAAGCTGTTCGAAAATGATCAAATTTCCCACTCTTAATTGCTTCTCTTATCGACCGGAAGAATCCCAGATAGTGGTGTGTGTTATGACTGGTAAAACAGGGTGAAAAGCCTTTGTTAGCAATTCAAACAAGCGAAAATTGAAACAACAATCTGGTAAAGAATTACTCTGCATACATTTCCAATAGAATTTGTGCCAACATTTCATGGACATTAAACAAATGGTTTAGGTATGCTTTCGTGTGATTCTGACATGTGTAGCAGTTACAACTCTTGAGAATAGGCGACGTATCTTTTCTGCAATCAAATCAACGAAATGTGAGAAGCTCGATTTTTAACATAATAGCAGTTTACAACCAAGTAACAGGATAAATGGAAAAGGACAAAGCTAAAGTACTTGATTTTTCCTGAACCACACACAATCAATCATAAATAATGTTTCGACACATGATTACTTAGTTTCTACAACATCAAGTGTTTCGACTTTCGCGTAACACAAATTGACGTAAAGGGAACTACATCTTCCAACACAGCAATGGTAATTTTAGTATGCTGCAAAACCGTGAAGATACCTTCATGGAGCAATTTAGAGATACTTGCCTATAAATGGTTGCCTTCAGATTGATCTTTGTGCCATCACTACCATAATCAGTAAGCTGATCAACCGAACCATGTCTCAAAATTTTCTCTGAAGAAAATGTAAGTGCAAAGCCTCCAAGTGTAAGATGATATATGTACCTACATAAAATTTCAGCTTACAGTTTTTGCAGAAGAAATAAATGATATACACAAAGAAAGCTAATGAGGATTGCTGAGTTTAAAAACATACGTCGAGTCAAACAGGTCGACACCTGCAGCAACTCCCTGCAAAACGTCTTCTGCATTATCCAAAATAAAATGAGACACACACTGAAAAAAGCTACTGATGCATTCACAAGGTATAAAAGGACTACTCGACAGAATTTTATTTAATCCCAGGAAAGATGTGAGATTTCACCAGAGTCCGGCGAATGAAACATAACATAGCTCAAAAATTTCAAATTAATAGCAACCCAAAGATCACCAATCAGGACATGATACCATTTCTCAAACTTCAATCCACTAAACTACGAAAACGTGAAGACAGATGGAGCATCAAAGAGAAAGGAGAATATATCCGGATGAGTGAATACCAGGAAGTCCGAGACCACATATATGTCGTGGTTTCTCTTCTGGTAAATTCTCCTGAAGTTAAAACATAATAAGGAACTTGACAATAAACAAAATACACAGTTCAGCAAATAATCCATTTGAAGAGAAGGTAAAAATGGCATTAAACTTATGACAAATCATATGAAGTAAATAAAGGACTCAATGACAATTGCCAATACCCATGAAGCTCCTTTTTTCGCTATCAAACTGTAAGACAACCCTTCATTAAAGCAGAAGGCAGTTAAACTTACACAGCTCTCTTTCTTCACAAAATTTCTTTGCTATATAATATTCATCAGAATATTGTCTTAAGAAAACAACTTTAACAGAATTTGTAGTTCTGTTGCTTATGATGTTGATTTGGATGGGCAATTGATGCAGTCTAACAGCAATCTAGCTTCATACCTAAGTCACCGAATAATAGCATGAGTGCGCTTGTCCTTGCCCTTACAATTGTAGATATAAAATGTGCATTTGAAACATTAGCTGACAAGCGTAGATAGATTTGACGTGATAGGAATTGCACAAACCCAGTTTTTAACCTAAAAAATGCAGCAGTTGCCAACGAAGGTAGATTTCCTACTTAATATTACATTCAATTAAATGACCAACTTGAAATTGAATCAAATCGTAAAAAAAGAATGGAAGAAAGTTATTAGTAACTGCTTCCACCAAATATTTCATAGAAGACACTTTAGCTATGTAATGAAGGCTTTACAAGAAAGCCAAGGATGTTGACGTGCAAAGCCTAAGACAAGACTCATAGCTAAAAAGCTCAAGCACGAGCATCAAGAATAACTTAACAACTATATCAAGAGCAAAGAGGCATTAGCCAGTGTCCCATAGCTTCTGGGCTTGATAATTACACTTATGTTGGTCTGAGTGCTGCGGTTAAAATCCATTCTCACTAGGCTTGAGTTTAAACTCTTCGCAGGAGTTTGGTAATTCTAGCGGCCTCTCCCAGTCCATACCTTAGAGCCCAATAGCTCGCCTCCATGTTTAAATGGTTTTGTGTCACAGGGCCGGCTAGTCCAGTTCCAAATTTCCCTAAATCGCAGGGCCTTCCTTCTCGTGAGCTCAACTGTGTGGACCATCCGGCCCACAGCCTCAATCCTGTTTCAGTTTCTCTAGTTTATGCACAGAGCTTGGTGGGCTCCCTAAATTGTTTTTGAATTCGGAACAGCGTGGAGCCAATATAACTAGTTCCTATCCTATGGATGTTGCACTCCTCAAATAAATTGTCAGTGGAATGGGAAAGAACAAAGCAAATAGAAGCCATTAAAATATAAATTGAATATGTGTTGAAATATAAAAGGAAAATAACCAAGTGTTTCCTCTGTACAGGTTTTCTCTCCAACTTATCCTAGCTAAGCTAGTAAACAGTCAAGTAATAAAATGACCAAATGCCTAACTCTATACTGCTTCCTCCTATTATATTTCCCTTGCCCCTCCCCCAAGTCATTCCTAGAGTTAGGCATTTGGTCATTTACAATCTAGAACTATCGTTACAAACAATCTTCTCAAAACTTTTGAGTTTAGTTGAAATGGAAGCCCAATCAAGTGCCACCAACATAATTCACCTCAAAAGTCTATGATTTGCTAAATAATCAATAAGAACTGTATTATTCTCAAAACTTTTCAACGAAATAATTTATATCCTAGCACTGTTCGCAAATATTTTTACAAACAATTTTCTCAAAACTTTTGAGATTAATTGAAATGGAAGCCCAATCAAATGCCACCAACATAACTCAACTGAAAAATTTATAATTTACTAAAATAATTAATAAGAACTGTATTAACTGTATTCTTCTCAAAACTTTTCAATGAAATCATCATCTAACACTTTAAATCAACCAACTAAACCAAATTTATCACATGCTAATGTTTTTTTATCTCCACTTTCTCAAAGAACCATTATCTCATTTCACCTTTCACCAAATCATTACATAACATTAATTTGATACGAATACAGTAACATTCAAATTTTAATTTGTCAATTTTTTTCCTCGAAAGTACCTTTGACTTGAACCTAAAACCCTAACAAGCATCACCTAAATAACCTAAAGCTTGACTCTGAGCTCCATTCATAGCTGGAACGGATTAATGTCTCTCCCTAAACTGGAAGTTTTGAACGCAGCACAAACTACAGCAATTATGAATAAATACTGTTTTTATACATTCTGACATAACAATAGAAATCAACAGAATGCATAATAACCAACAAAGCCAAAAAAATGATAAGTCATACAGTAACCGCATTTAGCAGAGCAGGGCGTTCCTCCATGCTTTCCCCAAGGCCAAAACCACTAATGCAGAAACCTGGAAAATCCCACCTCTTTCTCAACATTCAGAAGATAATTTAGAACACATGATGTGCAAATAATCTTTAATAAGCTTGTAGTCAGATAAGAAAGTAACATCGCAACAATATCACAGTATAAAACATATACAACACATTGTGAACTCCAAACAAGAATGAGCAATAAGTGACCATACCTGCAACATTACGCTTTGCAACTTCTTGAGCACAGCGTTTCCGTTCTTCAATGCTAGAGCTTCCTACAATGGAACCAAAACAAGCCCCACCTGTCTATGTATCAACAATTATGCACGCACTTGAAGAATAAACTAAACCATTAATAAATAATTACACCAAATTCCCCACTATCTTGTGTTAAGAATCACAGAGAACACATACCAAGGTAGCCAAATTTGACGTAATGCAGTCGTCAAGCCATCTGATTGTTCGGTCAACAGAGGCTGTATTCCTCTTCTCAGACACCCAAGCAGGGACTTCATCAGCCAATGTGGTCCACATATTGGGCTTCATTGAAGAAACCATTTCCATATATTGAACTGGCTTCATCTGACATAACTCAAAGACTCACACATATACACAATGCAAGTACTGTATGCATTACTCAACTGGGAGATCCAGTGAAAGGGCAAAAGTGGGTCTTACTAACCAGGCGGCGACCTGAAGGTGTCTCAAAGGAAGCTCCCATCTTGTTCGCACTCTGATAATCAGGAAGGGATGTTATGGAATCCCTGGGAACGGCGAAAAATATGTGATCCTTCAAACCAACCACATTGTGCAGCCCGCCCATTTCAGAGATAGTTTTCATGGAAATACCCTCGAAACTGAAAGAAAAAGTCCCATCAGTAAAACAAATAAAACAATGGTCGTCATCCTCATAAAAAAAAAAAAAAAAAAAAAAAAAAAAACCAAATCCAAAAAACTCATATTTCATGTTGAGGCAAAATCACAAACACCTAATCTAATCTACACTATGGAGCAAAGTAAGAAGCGAGGATTAAGAAAGAATATACAAGTGTAGGGGGCTGCATTGGAGAAGGTAAGAATCGGGAGTGGGGAGAGAAGAGAGAAGGTCAGGGGAGATGAAGACGGGCAGGCCCTTGCGGGTGGTGAGAAGGAGAGCCGGAGTCTCTACAGAGCAGCTGCCCAGTTGCAGTACGCCAGCCCGACCGCCCCCTCTGCCCCATGCGGCCTTCACGGTGAAATTCATCCTCTGCCTGCCTCTGTTGACTCTCTGTGTGTGTATATCATATTTAATAATAATAATAATAATAATAATAATAATAATAATAATAATAAAATCTTTTGGCCTGTAATTACGAGAATACCCTAACTTTTTTGTCTATTAAGCTAATCTAAGGTTCGGTCGAAATAGCTAGTTTTTGGGTTGGTATTTTTAGCCCATTTAATATCAAGATCGAGCCGTCGATTTGGGTTAAGTCTGGCAAATCGACTCACCTTATCGTACAATTTAAATGAGTTGAGTTGAGTTGAGTTGAGTTGATAAATGGTTCGACAACTCTCACAAATTTAGATTTGTGTCATTTACTCCTTTAATTGGGCTACACCAAACCCACCGGAGGAAACAATGGAGCAGGTATAGTTATTGTAATTGTATAATTTGGAAGAAAAATCAAAGGGAAATAATGGACAAGGTCATTCACAAAATTTTTGTGTGCCACTTGATGACAAAATAAATGCATTAATTTTAAAAAAATCGTGTCGAATATACATTTAAATGAGTTCGGCTTAATAATATATTATGTAATTATTTATTTTTTATATATATTTAATGGTTGAAAAAAAATTGAAACATTTAGAAAAATAAGATTTAAAGAAGATTTTTGAAATAAAGAATACAAAGCTATATTTTGGAGAAAATCAAATACAAAACGAAGATTTGCGTTTGAGATGCTTTTAGTGCTATAATATGTAAATGATAAAAACTTGTGTGAGACGGTTTCACGGGTCGTATTTATGAGACGGATCTTTTATTTGGGTCATTCATGAAAAAATATTATTATTTATGCTAAGAGTATTACTTTTTATTGTGAATATGGGTTCCGTGAGACGGTCTCACATATTAGGATCCGTGAGACGGTCTCACATGAGACTCGCTCTATGTAAATTAAATCTTGGTTGATGAGCTCTCAAGAAAAAAATTATACTTGAATATTTGAGACCGTTGTAAAAATATTTCAAAAACTCGTTTAATTTTAAATATATATCTATATTTTATTATATTATTAAGTTTGATGTTTGTATTCATTTATCAATGTTATGACCTCTTTTAAAAAAATTTAAAACCATTAAAATATTTTTTAGTCCTTTTCCAAACTTTTGAAATTTTAAATATTATATCATTCTTAATATAAATTATTATCAAAAAACATAAATTAAAATGAATTAAATTAAGGGCAATTTTGAGAAAAATACATCTGCATATGATTTACTTAAGATTCAGTACCTATTAGTTTTTTTTTCTATTTTAGTACCTGACAAAAGATCATTTTAGTTTTTACTACATGTTTCATACCTTTTTACCTTTTTACCCTTGTAATTAATAAAAAAAATTATATAAATACCTATTTTTGTTGGTTATCTTCTCTTTTCACTCATCACCAATGTATTTGGATGACATTTATTTTTAATTTAAATATTTTTTATTTAAAATAAATAAATTCGCAACTAATGATTGAACTTTTTGAAATACTTAGTTTTACTTACGAAATACTTAATTTTAATTTTAAAATACTTGATTTAGTAAATGAAATATGCATAATGTGTATTAAAATACTAGATGTTCGAATATACAACGCAAATTAACTAAATGTTCTCATTTCCATCCAAGATGCATTTGGATGACACGTTCATTTCATTTAATTATTTTTTTTATTGTTAAAAAACAAATTGCAACTAAGCATTGAAGTTTTTCAAGTACTTATTTTTACTTGCGAAATACCTAATTTCAATTTTAAAATACTTGATTTGGTAATGAAAAACTCATAATGAATATTAAAATATTGAATATTCGAATATGCAACGTAAGTTCACCAAATGCTCGCATTTCTATTAAGATGCATTTGGATGACATGTTCATTTCATTTAATTATTTTTTTATTGTAAAAAAAAAACAAATTTGTAACTAAGCATTGAATTTTTTCAAATACTTACTTTTACTTGCGAAATACCTAATTTCAATTTTAAAATACTTGATTTGATAATTGAGATATCTATAAAAGTTAATAAAATACTGGATATTTTAGTAGGCAATGTAAGTTCACAAAGTGCGCGCATTTTCATTCAAGATGCATTTGGATGAAATGTACATTTCATTTAAATACTTTTTTATTTAAAAAAAATAAATTCGCAACTAAGCATTGAACTTTTTTCAAGTACTTAGTTTTACTTGCGAAATACTTAATTTCAATTTTAAAATACTTGATTTGGTAAATGAAATACTCAGAATGATTATTAAAATACTGGATATTAAAATATGCAATGTAAGTTCACCAAATGCTCGCATTTTCATCCAAGATGCATTTGGATGATATGTTCACTTCATTTAATTATTTTTTTATTGTTAAAAAACAAATTTGTAACTAAGCATTGAACTTTTTCAAGTACTTAGTTTTACTTGCGAAATACCTAATTTCAATTTTAAAATACTTGATTTGGCAAATGAGATACTCAGAATAGGTATTAAAATAATGGATATTCGAATATGCAACGTAAGTTCACCAAGTGCTCGTATTTCCATCCAAGATGCATTTGGATGACATGTTCATTTCATTTAATTATTTTCTTTATTTAAAAAAAAATTGCAACTAAGTATATAACATTTTGAAGTACTTACTTTTATTTGCGAAATACCTAATTTCAATTTTAAAATACTTGATTTGGTAAATGAGATACTCAGAATGCGTATACTGGATATTCGAATATGCAATGTAAGTTCACCAAGTACTCGCATTTCTATCCAAGCTGCATTTGGATGACATGTTCATTTAATTTAATTGTTTTTTATTCTAAAAAAACAAATTTACAACTAAGCATTGAACTTTTTTAAGTACTTAATTTTACTTACGAAATACCTAATTTCAGTTTTAAAATACTTGATTTGGTAAATGAGATACTCATAATGAGTATTAAAATACTGGATATTTGAATATGCAACGTAAGTTCACAAAGTGCTCGGATTTCCTTCTAAGATGCATTTGGATGACATGTTCAAGAACTTTTCAGCAGCTACAAAGCTTTGAAAGAGAAAAATAAGCTTGAAGCGAATATTTGAAGATTTCCAGACAATGTTCTTCGAGAGAATAGCCTCTGATAGGAACGAGTAGCATAATCCGTGGATTTACAATTTACATAGGAATATAAAGTCGGATACCCGTCGATAGTCATAGTCCAGTAGGTCGAAATAAAACGACATGCAATTCACCCTTGATAAATAATTAAAGATATTTAATTACTTCATTGAGTTGAATTAGTTTGACATAGCTTGAGAGGGCATGTTCAATTGGATAGGAAATCTCTTTGAAAGAATAGATCATTGTCGAACGAATTAAGTAGATTAGCGAGAGGTAGGTGAACCGAGATTCTCAACAAATTCATTTCTCAATGAACTTTAATCAATCTTTCTAGCTTATTTATTTCATCATTTAATCCTTGAACCATTTCATTGAGTTTTTATTTAATAATTGTAGTAGTAAACAATCATCTGAAGTATCGCTGCTAAAAATTGAATAACTGATAATAATAATTGAGAAATACAGTCCTTAAAGGAACTATATTCATACTCTTGTACACTATATTATTACTTGATATCGTGCACTTGCGATTATTTCTACCTTGAATATTATTAATTTTTACTAAGAATTTTACAATAAAAGTTTTGTCCGATCACTAAGCATTGAATATTTTGAAGTACTTACATTTACTTGCGAAATACCTAATTTTAATTTTAAAATACTTGATTTGGTAAATGAGATACTCATAATATGTGATATAATACTGGATATTTGAATATGCAACTTAAATTCAGTCATGGTTGGTTTTTTCAACTAAGATTTATTAGAATACTTATTCATGTCATTTAAAGAAATGAACATAGTTCATTACTGATCCGTGGAGTAAGAGTAAGTTGTTTGTAGATCAAAATAAGCACTTCCCTTTGACAAAAATGTAGTAGCATACTTGTCCCATAATAAAAGTAAGTTCTTTCTTTGTATACCGAAATAAATTGTTATTTTTATTTCATGAGGAGTGATGAACAATGTATTTGTTAAAATTTCAAATGCATTGAAATTGCATCATGATGCATATTAGAAATATCAAGTATTTTATTACCTATTCTGAGTATTTCATTTATGAAATCAAGTATTTTGAAACTGAAATTAGGTACTTATCAAGTAAGCTAATTACTTTAAAAGTTTCATGCTTAGTTGAGAATTTGATATATTTTTTTACAAAATAGATATCACATGAGAAGGATATGTCGTCCAAATACATCTTTCAAGGAAAGACCAACACCTGGTGAACTTATGTTGCATATTCGAATATCCAGTATTTTAATACCCATTATGAGTATCTCATTTATCAAATCAAGTATTTTAAAATTGAAATTAGGTATTTCGAAAGTAAAAGTAAGTATTTGAAAAAATTCAATGCTTAGTTACGAATTTGTTTTTTTTTTACAATAAAAAAATAATTAAATGAATTGAACATGTCATCCAAATGCATCTTGAATGGAAATGCGAGCATTTGGTGAACTTACGTTGCATATTCGAATATTCAGTATTTTAATATTCATTATGAGTATTTCATTTACCAAATCAAGTATTTTAAAATTGAAATTAGGTATTTCGCAAGTAAAAATAAGTATTTCAAAAAGTTCAATGCTTAGTTGTGAATTTGTTTTTCTTTTAAAAATAAAAAATATTTAAATGAAATGTACATGTCATCCAAATGCATCTTGGATGGAAATGCGAGCATTTGGTGAAATTACATTGCCTACTAGAATATCTAGTATTTTATTAACTTTTATGAGTATCTCAATTACCAAATCAAGTATTTTAATACTGAAATTAGATATTTCGCAAATAAAACTAAATACTTGAAAAAGTTCAATGCTTAATTGCGAAATTGTTTTTCTTAGATAAAAAAATAATTAAATGAAATGAACAAGTCATCCAAATGGATCTTGGATGAAAATACGAGCACTTGGTGAACTTGAATTGCATATTCGAATATTCAGTATTTTAATACCTATTCGGAGTATCTCATTTACCAAATCAATTATTTTAAAACTGAAATTAGGTATTTCACAAGTAAAACTAAGTACTTGAAAAAGTTCAATGGTTAATTGCGAATTTGTGTTTTTAAAAATAAAAAAAAAATAATTAAATGAAATGAACATGTCATCCAAATAGATCTTGGATGGAAATACGATCACTAGGTGAACTTGCGTTACATTTTCAAATATCCAGTATTTTAATACCAATTTTGAGTATGTCATTTACTAAATCAAGTATTTTAAAATTGAAATTTAGTATTTCTAAGTAAAATAAAATATTTCAAAAAGTTCAATACTTAGTTGTGAATTTTTTTTAAAATAAAAAAATATTTTAATTCAATGTAGATGTCATCCAAATGTATTCGAGAATGATAAGTGGAAAGATAAGGACCAACAAAAATAGGAATTTAAATAATTTTTTATTAGTTAAAAAGGGTAAAAAAGTAAAAATACCTAAAACATGTAGTAAAAACTAAGTTGATCTTGTGTCAGGTATTAAAATACAAAATAAAACATATGGGTACTGAATCTTAAAAAAATCATTGACAGATGCATTTTTCACTAAATTACCGTTAAATTAAACACAAAAAAACATCACATACATACAAACAACTGTAAAATAGAATAAATATGATAATTTACCAGCAATTCATGACTACAGAACAAAACAGTTAACTCAAATTTGGATAATTTTAAACATTTTTATTTGAACAAGTACTAATTTTTAACATCAAAGTGAAAACAGAAGTAGTGAAACTAATGTGATGATCAAACAAAATGAACCAAAGTAACATCTCAAGACTTCCGATAGATTGTAAGGTTTTAGTTTTACAACATAATCATGGAACTCATAAATCCCAAAATAATAAAAGATGCTGTTACATGCCAATAAATAATATTAAAGGTTTCAACATAGGAAAACAAACTAATGATACAATCACCTACTCTTTTGAGCATGTGATCAGAAAACTGAGATTCCATTAACTCAATTTATTGAAGAAAGAGCAAATATCACTGCATCATACTATATTAGTTCAGATATCTTTAAAAACAGCAAACAAATCTCCTTGGATGTAATCGTTATCAACCAAGCTGACCAAGTAATAAGTGCTCTGGACCTGCATTTACCATCCACAGAGGATTAGAAAAATTAAGTACCGAAACTATTTCGGATTCAGACAAGGTATACTATAATGAACATAGACCTCTTCAAGCAATTTTCGAGATGGATCGGCTTCTGGATAGTGTCTAGCCCATCCCCTTGACCATATTTCAAATGCTTCATCCTTCCACACCATAAAGCTTGCGGGATCCACAACAGTTGGTTGAATGATCTCCTTTGCAGGAAAAACACCCCATGTCACCGCATTCACGTCAATTTTTTCGATATTAGAAATCCAACTACTTCCATCTTTATTTACAGCCATGTAGGTAAGAGATGGGAAGCCGTCTTTGCATCTGTCAACCAGAGCATTCAACTTTTTTGGGGAACAAAAAAATTCCAAGTAGGCCTTCTGGTAAACATACCCACCAGGGCCACCCCATCCTGGAAGTAAAATGACAATCAAATGAACAGAAAGAAGTACATGTCTGCGTAGAAACATGACCTGAACAGGAGAATCATGCACTACCCAACATACATCCACCAATTCCAACACCCAATCAAAATCACTCAAAATTGAAAAACTGTCCTAACAAATCACTCAACGTAAAATGAACAGAAGTGAATTATATTGTAAAGAACGGAAAAATGTGCAGCCTATATTTTGAGGAAGAGGTGAGGCAACTCAATTTATGCTAGTTAACCACCTTAGAGACATCACCAGATTACAATAAATTGAGAACATCGGAAGAAGTCAACACGGATGTGTTGTCTAATAAATTTTACGGAGCCAAACATCGGAAGAACTTTACGGTTCAGAAATGGAAAGAGAAATATGGGTAGTTGAGCTACAGGTGTAGATATATGAACATAAAAGATACATCCAAATGCTTTGAGTTCAAGTACAAAATTATAAACACTCATCAAGGCAGACTTCCAAGTACAAAATTATAAACACTCATCAAGGCAGACTTCCAAGTACAAGATTATAAACACTTATCAAGGCACCATGACTATCACTAAGTACTACAATACACTCAGGGAGCTTTGGCAAGGAATGATATACTCGAAACAGTCTCCACAATTAGATGCATAAATTTAGGTTGGCAGGGGCAAGATACATTATAATATTCACGAAGAACTAACAAATCTGGAGCAGAAAAAGACAGTTTTGGAGGAGATGTGAGCCCTATTAGAGAATGGAACTCGAAATTTTGTAGATCCTCCAGAAAATCAGAGAGTTGCAGAGAGTAGGGGTGTTTAAAGTTGAATACAAAGCAAATGGAGACGTTGAGTTATAGAAGGCACGACTGACTGCACACTCAAATATTAAATATTTACCATAAAGAAATTTTTCACATCAATTGCAACGCTATACGCAACTAGGTTCTCTCATCTTTAGCAACAAATTTACATGGGAAGTCCATCAGCTTGATGTAAACTTAATGAATGGTTATTGAAGGAGTAAGTGTTAATGAGAATTCCTCTTGGATTTAGATCAGAAAAGATAAAGAAAAGAGTGCGGATTTTAAAAATCGCTCTATGATCTCAAAATCTGCAAAAGCCGGGTTCCATAGGTACAAGCAGATTATACTATTTCCATCAAAATGAGAAAATGGAAATTATTCATCATGATTATGTATGTCGATGATATTATCATAAATAAATATGAATCATGTTAAATCCAGAAGCTCGATCAACATGAAAACAAAATTCATGGTAAGAGATTTGTGAGAATTTAAGTACATCCTTAGGAGATTGAGAGAAGTTAAACTGGTATCGTTATTCGTTTCTCAACAAGAATATATTATTTGACTTGTTTAAAGAGACTGAGAAATTAGACTCGGAAACCCCCATGATGAAAAACAGGAAGTGGAAGTTCAATGAAAATGATCCTTCAGTAGTTAAAAAAATACTGATGGCTAGTTTGACGCTTATTTGTCTATCACTCACTAACTGGAATCTTTGCAACGAGCATGGTGAGCCAATTGAGACATTCTCCTATACAGCAACACTCAAATACTGTAGGACATTCCGGAACTATCTCGAAAAATTCTAAGGGAAGTATTAATGCTTAAACAAAGAAAGAGGAATATTAAAGCCCTAGTAGATGTCAGATGCATCAAAGGATGGAAAGTAATATTTTTTATTAAAATGGCACCATGTTGAAATATTACAAATCCCACACCAATCACAGCATCTTCATCTCAGCTAATGACGAAATCAAATTGAGTCAGATAAAATACTATTTAATCAATACCCAAAATTATCAAACTAGAGCCAAGCTAGAACGTGTTCGAATATAATTTCGAGCCGAATTCGATCTCTAATTATTTGTTCGATAACTTGTGTACCATTTATGAATTGTTATATATTTATCAGTTTGTTATAAATTATATGAAAATTTTAACAAGCAACGAGGTCGGGCCGAAGTTCAAGCAATTACTTAATAGAGCTCGATAATTGAGTTCAAACCAAATGAATAGAGCTTATTTTGAACGACGATTCAAGCCAAATTGAACCCAAGTCAGCTTGTTAAGCTCAAGCTGACAAATAAAATTCAAGGTCAGGATCAAATATGAAAAAATGGCTGTTATTCTACATAATCCAATTCATTTGCATCCCTAGTCTGAGCCTCCCTAGGTTTGCAACCTATTGTCGCCTCCCTAACCACACACAAAGACATCTCGTTATATCTCCCTAATTCTTAGCAGACAACCTCACAGCAAAAGCTGCAAAAGTCTGCAATTCAACCACTTTAAGAAGAGCAAATGGTACCAGTCATGCAATTGGGACAACCAATATCCTTGAGGCACTTAAACAGTTATCACATAGACACATACTAAGAGAACATAAACCACATGCGACCAGAGTACAAGTAAAAATGATTGATGCTTTTTAAGGAATGTATGTTCACATCCATTAACTCCCAGAAACTACAAATTCACGTAGTCAAAGTGACAGGTAAAAGACTTGAGATTACCTACAGAAGGGGAATCAGATTTAGCTCCATTAACAGCTGGTTGGCTGTTGATAGTAAGAAAACCATTCATGTTAATGCTTCCAAGTTGTTCATTAATGGTTTTTGTCTCTGGCTGAAGTCCGTCTAATTCAGACCATGGACTACTCCTCAGCTTCCCAAGGCAGAATTTCACAAATTTCTGATTATTTAAAAGTTCATGAGGACTGAGCTTTCAGTAACTGAGCCTTTGAGATAATGAGCTGTAAGCAGAAGACGTACCTCATTAATATCTTCAACATCATTCAAAGGACCAGCCCATTCTTCAGAAAGTTTCTTATCACGTGAGCGTGGCCGCATGAACTGTCAAGAATGTTACAGGCTGTCATTTGTTATTGTATCGTCATTTAAGCAAAACAGAATTTCAAAGCATAGATCATAAAATTGCATGAAGAAACATCATAGACATCACTCAAGAATATGAATGATAAATTCCGAATGAGATTTTGCATACTGTGCATTCCTCTATCAATTTAGGTTTTATGCTTTCAAGTTTTAACTATTTTCTTCCCAAGCAAAGTCTCTCATCAGGATCGTTATACAAGTAAAGACAATAACAAAAGACTGAGGGTTGACTTTATAAAATTGCAGATATTCAACATTGACCAGCATTCGACATATTTTTCTGATTTCCTACCAATTCCTCAGCATCAATAGCCCCAACAGTTCAGAAATCAGATGTGAAGACAATGATCACATCATCGTCACACTTGTTTTATATATTAAACACACCAAAATCTCAACTGTGGATGTTCTTGATCGCATATATTCACTAATAGTACCAAACAAATGTACCTTTCTCCTGAGGAAAATCCCGCATCCTTAAAATTATTGATCAAGAATGAAACTACCAGACAAAATCAGAATATCGGCGGAAAATAGTAATATAGTATTAAAACCCAACTGGATGTGGGTAAAGTCTTCACATGAGCTGAACACATAGGTTGTACTTGCATCTAGACTAGAACTGAAAAAAACATATGACTAAATGAGAAGTGCATGCCTGGTAGTCACTGAGTGCTCCATATGACGCATTTCTGGAATCTCCCCATCGACCATGTGGGTATTGGTCCCAGCTAATAGTTCGGGTAATGTAACTTTTAGGACGGTTGGCCCTGCCATTTATCAGCCATAACAGTTGAAAAGTATAAATAAGCATTTATAAATTACTGAGTTAAGGTAAAAAGACGGAAGAGCCTGGATTAGGCCTCCATATGGTACACTTACCAGAATATTGGACGTACATCTTCTTTCACACGGAAAATATTTGCGGGACGTCTCCATGGCAAGGATCTTGAAATCTTGGACTCCTCAATCAGCCCAAGATTCTGTACAATGTAACAAGCCTCATTCAATTCACCCGATCACAATAGTGATACTTTCATGTGGTGAAACTGCAAAAAGTAAGCTCAGAACAAACCATCAATATTGCCAAGGCCGATTTCTCCATATTTAAGGTATAGAGATGCAAAGTTCTGATCCCAGTAGCCATAATCTTCTTGCACATTTCCGTACCAAGGTGAATTCCATATGCCCTGACAGCTTCTTCATTGTCCTTGATAGGTTCCAACGCGGCCATAATTTCAGGGGGAATCTGTGACACAGCATAAAATACAATATCATGCTTAAACGAGTGTTCAAGAGCAGGGAGCTTATGATAATATCAGAAAAGAACCAAAAATTTGTACAAGGAAACCACAAGTTTAATATAGAAAATTATATTCAAAATGTTATTTTATATATATCCAATTTCAACGCTTTATATTTTGCAAAATTTAGATGACAAAAGATTATGCTTATCCCTAAAGTTGTAGCTTGATCGCAATATACAAAATTAAATTCGATGACAATATTGGCAAGATTTTGGATGAGTTCCAGAGACACGGCACATGTCAATCCCCGAACCTTTACCCCCAATAAATATTTGAAACTTCTTTTGTGAGTTTTGAGCATTTCCAAATTCTTTAATTAAAGCATTCAGTAATATGCTACATAGCCTACATTTAGCTACAATATAGTTTGAAGCTTCCAATATCTTTGTGAAGTCCTTTTTTAGCTTGCCTCTATTTTGTTGAAGAATAAACCAGTTATCATTATGGCCATAATTGACTCCATTCATCAGAATTCAAATTTTCTTCAGAACCTACACACCATGTTTTTTAAAATCAATTCCTTAAACATACACATATCTTGAGGCGAGATAAAATTGGTGTGATTGTTGTAAAATGACTAATTCATTCTCATTCCCACTTTCCTAAGAGGCTAAAGTGTAATTTAATGGTGAACAATGATCTTTCATCATCCAAACAGATGGAGACACATCAAATAATGAAGGATATTTCTTCGAGAGTCGGAGAAAGAATTGATGTCAGGGTAAGTTTTTAGATATTATGTATATGAAGTACTACACAATCCATTTTTATTATAGGAATAAAATTTATGTATATAAAATACCATCCAGTCCTTTCTTACTGTAGTACAAGAAAATCTATTTTTTAACAATGAAAATAAGATTTTGAACAAGAGGAGTTATTGACTATCTTCAGGGCTCTAAGTGATCGTAACCCAATTCTTAGGAGCATATATTATGAATAAAGAATTCATGAATCATACTATACTTGGATACCTTGGTGATATGCAGATCCCTTGTGCATTAGGTGCAAATAACAGTATCTGTCAGGTCTAACTAGTGGTAAACAGCTAGGACAGAGATGAGTTTAAATAAAGAGGAGCAGTAGTAATCTTTCACCAATTAGATATGAAATTTCAATCTTATCATGTTATGTTAGCTTTCAAAGGAACCTTGATCACATGCCATGTCTATGTTCTTTTATAAATGATTAATTGAGAAAATTATTTTTACAAATCAGAAATTGTGCTTTTGACTTTGTACGCGCACAATTTTTTTCAGTTTGTGTTCAAGATATTCCGCTCTGTAAAGTTGGTTCCAATTATGAATTCATTGATATAATTCAGATAGAGCAGAATTGGTTAGAGAATTTTCTATGCCCCTGGTGGGTTATGGATACTCACTGGGTATTTTCATAGTTCGAAAAAATAAACCAAACATACAAATCCCAAGAACCAATTTCAAAGCATGGATGATAACAACTTAGGAATCCACCAACTATGAAGCAATCAAACAGAAATATCTTAGACCTTCCACTGTGCATCACATACCTTAGTTTTGCAGAAACCAGTCATGCGGAGGAACCCCTTGTAATTATTTATGGGCATGATACCCGGCACAATGGGACACGTTATTCCAATTTGACGGCAGTCATTGACGAATTTGAGGAAGATATCCGTGTCATAGAAGAGTTGAGTTACAATGACTTCACCCCCGGCGTCAATCTGCAAAAGGAACATCACAATCTGCATGATAACTTGACCCCAATATCATAATATTGAGATAAACTAAATCCAATCATATATATACTAGTAAGAAATGAAATTTGTGCTTTGAACCTTTTCCTTGAGATAAGAAAGTTCGTTCCGATATGCCTCGAGAGGTGCCATTCCATCGACAATGACATCAGGATGTCCCTCTGAGTAGATAAAAGAAAGGGCACGGGGCATGAATAAATATCCAGCAGGATGGTTATCCAGCAGGATGGTTAATAAACTTACAGAGATTTCAGAGCACAAGCAAATGTCATGTTTTTCCAATTAACAGACAAGTAGTATCACTCAGTACAAAATTCAAACATAGCAGGACTCGACTAAATTTATCAACGAGCTATAAATGGTCTTGTGTGACTTAATGCACTTACTAAAACAGTGATAGTTGATTAAATATTTGGTCCTGACAACGAGTAAAAGAAGAATGCATAGTTATTTGTGGAAAGCGGTCAAGTGGAGGAGTGAGAGAAACCTGGATAGCCTGCAACAGTGATCCCAAAGTAGTCCTCATATTTGGATCTAATATGCTTAACCTGGAAACAAACCAACCAGCCAACAAACAGAAGACAATTAACTATAGACGGATCCAAAGAATTCAAAACACAAGAAGACAATAACTGAAAGCAACGATGGACATTACGAGATCGAGAGCGCAGGCGAAACCACCCTCGACTTGGACGAACTTTTCCTGGCCGTGAGGAGGGTCACCACGGAGCGCGAGGACATTCTGAATTCCGTTAGCCTTGATGGTAGCCAGCGCGTGATCGATCTTCTCCACAGGCATGTTGGTACACGTAAGATGCATCATTGTCTCCACGCACACCATGTTCTGCATGCGATTGGAGATCTCAAGCGTGAGATCCGCCGTGGTTCCGCCAGCCCCCCAGGTAATGTCGCAGAAAGCAGGATTGTGGGCCACCATTCGCTCCATCCGCTCGAACAGGTTGTCCACACCATCCTCCGTCTTCGGAGGGAAGAACTCGAACGAGAACACAACTTTATCGCTGTTCCCATTATCGGGAATCGCCTCCCGGATCTTCTCGATCACCTTCATCTCAAAAAAGCAAGAATTTGGAACAAAATGCCTGTAAACGGATCGATTCAACACGAATGAAGGATCTTGAGCTCAATGTATGTATATATGGGAGAATGGAGTTAGGTGAGACAGCGAGCAGCAACCAAACTTGCGTATATGTGCTGAATTCGGGGGATGAGGTCAGACGACGTGCTTCGTGCGAGAAAATTGAGATCCATAGGCGTCGGTAGGTTGGATAAATTGTAATGTGGCCTACCATTTTTAATTAGGAAAATTACTATTTTTTAAAAGTAATTGAAAATATTATTTAAGTAAATTAACCTCGTGTTAATTTTATAAAAATCATATTTTTTTCCATTTATTTTAAATATATATTTCAATATTTTTTTATTCTTTTATCAATCTAACTACTTCATTATGTAGAATAGTTAATTCCAGCAAATTTTTATAACAAATCATTCTTCCGAAACATCGATTTATACTTTGGTTATTCGCGCACCGTAAGTTTCTTACACGAGACATATTAGTATTTATTATTTATCGAAGACAAAAGGTGCGGACTTTGCAATGTAGCAGACGAGAGTATGGCACATCTCTTCTTCATTTGCCTGACTTCTGAGAGAATGTGGGCAGGTATTCGACACTGGCTTTGTATGCAGAAAATAATGGGATCAGATGCAGTAGTTCTTAGGACATTTCGAAAGATTTATCGTGGGAACTCCACACTATCCGAGATGAGGACCTCTGCTCTTGCAACGACACTTTATCACATTTGGAATGCAAGAAACAGAGCAATCTTTGCGTGCAATTATTAACAAAATCAAGTTATAAATTTTTAGATTATTTCCGAGTTTTATATATACGGTAAGTTGATTGTATGACTTTTTTTAGGGGGTTGTAGGACTTCAGCGCCTTTAATTAGAGGGTTTCAGTGGCTTTAATTATCTACTGAGATGCCCAGTGTATGTGTATTGTATTTAAAATTTACATATTTAATGAATATAAATTCATTAACAAAAATAAATAAATGAGGTAAAATGATAATTTTTTCTAAAACTTTGTTTTTTTATAATTTTTTAATACTTTTGAAAAATACAAATAAGCCTAAATATATAGAACGGAAAATGCACTCGTAGAAGCTTTTATTATATCTCACTTTTAAATTAAACTTTAAAATATTTAGAATAAATAAATTATTATAGAAAAACTTATTGAGATATGAGAGGAAAATATCAAATTAAATGGAGAATAATTTGATAATATAAAAATATATTATTTTACTTCCACTTGGTTAATCCCAACAACCCCGGCTACTTTTTCTTGACTTTGTTGATTAGTGCTAGTTTTACTGGTAATTTATATTTTTATTTTTTTTGTATTAAGTGCTTTTTTTTTAAAAAAAATAACGATTACACGAGAATTAAGAATCTGAAAATAATATTTTATAATATTTTTTAAAAATTGCCCATTTTAAGTAGGATATTTCAATTATTTTAAAATTTATGTTGTTTTATGATAATATTTCATTTATTAGAATATTGGTGATAACACCAAGCAAATTTAGAGGATGCATGGATGTTAGAACCAGATGCTTGACTGTCGCTCCCGCGAGCATTACATAGATGGTGGATCGTTGCTTGAGTCGCGAAGTAAATGTTAGAGATGTCGAAAAATACTTTACGAAAACTTTATAACGCTCAAGTGAACGCTACCCAAGACCAATTGAATTAAGAAAATTTTTGAGTGTAAATAAGAACATTTTCAAGTTCATTTTTTTATTTATAGAATTTTTACTATATATTATGAGCTTTTTAAGTACGGTAGATCTCGATTGAGCTTATATTATGACTTTTAATAATTTTTACATAACAAACCCACCCTAGTTAAATGGGTTATTTATTTTGAAATGCTATTACCCATCAATGTTGACAACGAAGAAATTAAACATTTATTGACTTCCACAACTTAATAAAATGTGTCATGATGTCCATTAATGTTACTAGTCAAGTTAATTACTTTTCTTTGAAAATTGGGTTAACCAACTATATAGTGAGAGTTGATGCATACACTTTGTTGCGATATGTATTGATGGTTGGTCCATGTATAACATCTTGATATAATAACTATGAAAATAAAGAATAAATTGGACACCGAGATTTACTAAAAAATCTCTAAAAATTATAATGATAAAAATCATGAGCAAGATAAAAAGAATTTCACTATAATATTGTATGGTGTACAACAGTTCACGATGTTTACAAAGAGAACATATAATCTTTTAATACAGGAGAACAAACACATCATAAATATTATAGAACTAAGTACTCAAATGATATAAGATGGGAGAAATAACTCGATGAATAGATAAGAGATGAGGTTAATTGACACACCTATTTATAGGCGCTCTTCCTCGTCTAAACGCAAGAAACATCCGCGTATTTTCATCTTCGGAACATGGATATAAATTCAAATATGCTGCGTAATATAATAATGTGTAGCTCTGCATTTTGACTTTATGCAAATCTCTCACATGATTTGCCGACACATATGAATACGGATAATTATATACGTGATATTTGGTTAATTAATTAGGAAAAAAGTAAAATGTGGATCATTTTTGAAGTGTTATTACCCAATACACCACTGTAACTCTATTTGACGAACGATGAACTGTGATTTGTTTTTATACCCCCTAAAGATCACAACCTCACAAGTTCGATGCAGTCATAAATTATATAGGAGTTTATGCGTTGTAATTGAGACACTCGTAATTGTAACTGGATGTCACATATGTTCTAACAAGTCAATATTCCTGTAAATCTTTGACCATAGTAGAATCCATGTTTTAGAGAAAAATAGTTTTTCTAATTACATGTCAATTATGTATGACACTTTAGAACGTATCTGTATATATTAGATTCAATTTGGGTCTCAGCAGACATATGTCCATAGGAATTCGCCCCATGCCTTATACCTATCAAAATTTTCCCTATTTAAATGAATTTTAGAAAATAATATAAATTAAAAATCATAGTAAAATTAAATAATTAGTAATATTATTAAAGTAAAATAACCTCATGTTATATTTGTAAAATTTATAGTGTTTTTTAATATATATTTACTATGTCATAATATTTTTATGATCCTACAATATACTCC
This sequence comes from Primulina eburnea, assembly GCF_022965805.1. Lineage (NCBI taxonomy): Eukaryota > Viridiplantae > Streptophyta > Magnoliopsida > Lamiales > Gesneriaceae > Primulina > Primulina eburnea. The sequence goes on along the minus strand of NC_133103.1, from coordinate 46,445,359 downwards.
GTATCACTCATACATTATAGCATGGTAATGTAGATATTAATATTTTGTTTGATTTGATTCTTATGGACAAAGAGGCGGAAATTAAAAATTTTTCCGTAATAAAGTTGACTTGATTCGGTTTTAAATTAGTTCATATTAATAACTTACGGTTAGAAAATTTGGTTCCAGAATGTATAATGTTTTGATCGCAATAATGTTGTCCTTAGAAAAATATTGCTTCTGGTAAATGGCAATTTCCTTCCAGGAAAATTCAAAACAAAGAATAAAATATATACAGATTAGATAAAAATGAAATGATATATTTGTTGTGTGTCAATTTAGAGGATGAAGTTGTATTTATAAAGTAGAATCACCTCATTCGAAATGGTGTGACTTTCGAATAGACACCTTTATGAATATTGAATAGACAAGCACCTTTCATTTGAATTGTTTATGAATGGACACTAACTCTATTGGAAAATTTCCATTGAGTCATTCAAAAGGTGCAATGATTTATTCCATTACATGCACAATTCATTATTTTAATTACAGAATAATTAAAATAATAATTCCGAATTAATTCTTATTTTAGTGCCCAAGTGCTAATCTTTTTCTTTGACTATGAAATATATTGTGGAGAATTTCCCTCCGCACTAGTCAATACTCAAATACAAAATATTTGATGTATTTCCACTTACAAGAACTTCACTCTCCTCTTTCTGTTTCAATGTGAGACTTGCATGCAATAGTTATCACTAACTATTTCCAACAATCCCCCACTTAGTGATATAAGCAATCAAACCTAAAATTTTATGCATTATAAGAGGTGTCTTTCGATTTAAACCTACTACTTGTATAAACACTTCAAAACCTTGTCGAAATGTATGACAATTTAATTAACTTAAACCACAATTTCTATATGACAAAATTGGAAATTTCATACACACAAAATACTAATTTCTCTAACATGTTCACTGTGAGCTTTAGCACCATATTATGGCCATGTGCTACTCCCGGGTTCATGAATACTTACAAAAGTTTTATTCTCAAACTTTTGATAGAAGCGGCACTACTTCTTGTGTTCACATAGGCGAAAGACCTTTGAAATCTCGTTTGAGATTTCTTGTTCATAACCGAACTCAAACCTTCACTAAGAATAATTTATATTCATCATCTTCTTTCATAAGTACTACATTGATCCTAGTACTTGCTACATGTCATTAAAAATTTGTTGTTACCAATTAAACATTTAGAAAGGTAGGGTTCCTATTATTAATGACAAATCAGAATAGTTTTAGATCCATTGAAGTTGTAGTGTTTTTTATTATATCTCTCGAGAGTCTTTTTGTTAATGGGTCAGCTAGGTTCTTACTAGACCTAATATAGACAACTGTTATAATATCATCAGAAATTAGATGTCTTATATATTCATGTCTCAAAGCAATATGTCTATACTTGCCATTATAAATCTTGTTAAATGCTTTTGACATAGTTGCTTGACTATCACAGTGCAAAGAAATCGCTGGCATTGATTGTGGCCACAACTTTATATCTAGCGATAGATTTCTCAGCCATTCCACTTCTTTGCCTACTGCTGCTAAAGCACTGAATTCAGATTCCATTGTGGAATGAGTAATGCACGCCTGTTTCTTCGAAGCCCATGATATAGCTCCTCCACCCAAAGTGAAAATCCAACCAGAAGCCGATCTATTTTCATCGACACTAGTTATCCAACTAGCATCTGTATAACCTTCGAGCACAGAGGGAAACTTATTATAGAACAAAGCTAATGACTTAGTCTTCTTTAGATAATCCGAGAACCCTTCCAATAATGTTCAGTGCTAGGATTATGAGTGTATCTTGAAAGTTTGTAAACAAAAAAGGCAATATCGGGTCTTGTGCAGTGTATAGCATACATTAGACTACCTATGACACTAGCATAGTCCAATTAGCCAATGGATCTGCCCGAATTTTCTACCAATTTGTAGGAAACATCAAATGGGGTATTAGCTTCTTTTATTCCTAAGTGATTAAACTTAGACATAATTTATCTATATAATGAGACCGACGCAAAGCAAATACCCAATAATTTTTGGTAAACTTAGAATAAATACATTTGTCTGCCCCATTATTACTAAATCCATGTGATAAAATCACACTGTCAAATTTTTTATGCCACTGTTTAGGCGCTTGATTTAGTCCATATAAGGGATTTCACCAATTTACAGACTTTATTTTCATTCCCAAGAAGTATGAAATATTTTGGTTGTTTCATGTAGATTTTCTCATCAAGTTCACCATTTAAAAATGTTGTTTTCACGTCCATTTGATGAACATGCAGATTATAAAATGATGCTAAAGCAAATAATGCTCTTATTGAAGTGATTCTAACTATAGGAGCATATGTGTCAAAATAATCAACACCTTCCTTCTGTCTAAATCCCTTAGTTGTAAGTCTCGCTTTAAAAGTATGTAGAGAACCATCAGTGTTATATTTCCTTCTAAACACCCATTTACAACCAATGGGTTTTGAGTTAGGAGGTAGATGAACCAACACCCATGTTCCATTTGCGAGAAGAGAATCCTTTTCATTATTTATCGCTTCTTTCCAGAAACTAGAGTTTCTTGAAGCTATTGCTTCATCATATGTTTTTGGATCATCTCCTAAATGTAAAACAATAGGTATTTTATTGAACAATTCACATCTGCTTCCTTCAACCAAAAAGGTCCATGTTTGTGAGGAAATAAAATCATGACCCAATTTCCTCTCTCTTCTTGCTCTTTGACTTCTCCTTGGTTCATTAGGAGGTTCTGCAGATTTTCATTTCTTATTGGAAGAAGAATTAAAATCCATTGTAGTGTTTTGTGTTAGATATTTAGGAATTTCTTTGTTTGATTGTGTATTAACTCTTGGATCCTTAAGAAAGCTAGTTTCTAAAAATTCAACGTCCCTAGACTCTATAATAGAATTAGAGTCTGAATCCAACAATCTATAAGCTTTTGAATTTTCAGCATATCCCACGAAAATACTTTTGAGAGCTCTAGGTCCCAACTTGGTCCTTTTAGGATCTAGAACTCTATAATAGGCTAGACAACCCCATGCCCTCAAATAATTAAGATTTGGCTTCCATCCTTTCCATACTTCATATGGATAAGTTTTAGTCTTCTTTTATGGAATTCGATTGAGTACATGACAAGCTGTTAACAATGCTTCTCCCCATAGATTTGCTGGTAGATTAGCATGCGTAAGCATGGCATTTATCATATCTACCAATGTTCTGTTTTTTCTTTCTGCCAAACCATTTTGTTGAGGGGTGTAGGGTGCACTAGTTTGATGGATTAAACCATTTTCTTCACAAAAGGCAGTAAATTGCATTGGAAAATATTCACCACCTCGATCACTTCGCAGGATCTTAATTTTCTTTTCTAATTGATTCTCAACCACGACTTTGTAACTTTTAAACACATCAAATGCTTGATCTTTTGTTCTCAATAGATAAACATGTGTGAATCTTGAATGATCCTCTATAAAAGTTATGAAATATCTTTTTCCGGCTCTAGTCAAATGTCCATTTAATTCACATAAGTCAGTATGCACAAATTCAAGCAACTCATTTGTTCTCTCATTTTAGGAAAATGTTTTCTAGTCATTTTAGCTTTTATGCAGATTTCACATTTTTTAGAATTTTCATTTGGACAAGAAATTAAACTATGCTTTGACATAAATTTAATTGACTTGAAATCAACATGGGATAATCTAGCATGCCATAAATTAAAAAGAGACTCAAGCATATAGGCAGAAATATCAACTTTATTAATACTTAGTTTGAACATTCCATCACATGAGTATCCTTGTCCTACAAACACACCATTCTTAGAAAGTATAAGTTTTTCTGCTTCTATTACAGCCTTCAAGCCCTTCTTGCACAACAAACTTGTAGAAATCAGATTCTTTCTCACATCCGGAACATGTAGTACATTCATCAAGATCACTTTCTTTCCAGAGGTGAATTGCAATTCGATAGTTCTTCTTCCAAGTACCATGGCAGTATCATGATTTCCCATCAAAACTTTGTCTTCTTTCTCAGCAAGTTCATAGTTTTTGAGCAAACCTTTTTCATTGCAAACATGAATAGTTGCACCGGAATCATACCACCAATCAGAAGATTTTTCATTTGTTGCCATGTTGCATTCTGTTAGCATGCTTATCTTTAGATCAGCAACCATAGCAACAATATCAGGAGTACTTGCTGGATGTTCAACAAGATTTGCAATCCTTTTTCCAGCCTTTCCTTCCACCTTCAGTTTCTTGTAGAACATACGTTCTTTCTTGAAATGACCTTTCCACAAAAGTAAGATGTCTTGTTCTTCTTTTTGTTGGCAATATTTTCGCTTGAGGTTTCAACAAACTTTCTTTTCTTTCGAGAATAACCAACTTTCATAATGCTAGACTCAACATTATTGACCTTAGAACCAGACTCTAAAGCAAATTTATTTTCACGAATTCGAGTTTCCTCTTCAATTCGAATATGCTTCATGAGTTGGTCTATAGTAAAATTTTCAGAAATGTGCAACAATTTCTTTCTATAGCCATTCCAAGTGGTTGGCAATTTTGCAATTACAGCAGCTACTTGCAATTGTTCAGACACTTCTATTTTCAAATCTTTGAGACTAGAGACTAAGACGAGTAGTTCATCGACTTGATCCATGACAGACTTATTATCAACCATTTGAAATTCAAAAAACTTCATGCTTAGAAACCTATCAGTACCTTGTTTCTCTGATGTATATTTGTACTCTAGGGCACTCCAGATTTCATGTGGGGATTTGATTGAACGGAAGAGATCATGTAATCTGTCTGATAAGGCATTTAGGATGTATCCTCTGCAGCGAACTTCATCCTCTTCTCGTTTTTTACGTGATGCTTTGATTGCATCTGTATCTTCATCAGATGGTGCAGGGATTTTCGGGCAGGCTTTGACTCAACAAATAAGCAACTCCCAATTCAGTGAGTAGAAAGAACAATTTGTCCTTCCAACGAGTGAAGTTAGTCCCATCAAATCGATCTAACTTCAATGCATCAAAAACAGATTTTGAACCAGTGGTCTCCATTGCAGGGAAACAAAAAAGAGGAAAATATTTCTTTAAGATTGTTAGAAATTTTGGTTCCAGAATGTATATTGTTTTGATCGCAATAATGTTGTCCTTAAAGAAATATTGCCCCACTATATTGCTGCAGGTAAATGACAATTTCCTTCCAAGAAAATTCAAAACAAAGAATAAAATATATAGACAGAAATATATATATATTTTCCCAAGACATATTAGAGAAAAATGAAATGATATATTGGTTATATTTCAATTTAGAGGACGTAGTTGTATTTATAAAGTAGAATTAACTCCTTCGAAATGGTGTGACTTTTCGAATAGACACCTTTATGAATATTGAATAGACAAGCACCTTTCATTTGAATTGTTTAGGAATGGACACTAACCCCATTGGAAAATTTCCACTGAGTCATTCAAAAGGTGCAATGATTCATTCCATTACATGCACAATTCATTATTTTAATTACAGAATAATTAAAATAACAATTCCGAATTAATTCTTATTTTAGTGCCCAAGTGCTAATCTTTGTCTTTAACTATTAAATATATAGTGGAGAATTTCCCTCCACACTAGTCAACACTCAAATACAAAATATTTGATGTATTTCCACTTACAAAAACTTCACTATCCTCTTTATGTTTCAATGTGAGACTTGCATTCAATAATTATCACTAACTATTTCCAACACTTACAAGCTCTTGTTAGGGCTCAACGTTTGGCATATTTTTAAAATATATAGCTGGTGTTAACAATGCAAATCAAATATTGAACAATATATCAAATCAAACATCATATGTTTCGATTAGGGGTGATCACAGTGCGGTTTTACGGTTTTTTTTTTAAAAATTCAAACCGAAATGCCATATGTGTTCGGTTAGTATTTTGAAAAAATAATCGCGGTTTTACATGAAGAATTAGTCTTACGGTTTTGAGCGCTTTCAAGCGGTTGCGGTCGATTTATGGTTTTTTAATGAAAAGTATTAAAACATATATTCTAATTTATTTGAAAATAACACCAATATATTGTCTTCAAATATAAAATATCGGTCAAAGCATATAAAGATAAAAATAGATAAAAACAATAATCATGATTCAAAACTAAGTTAATAATTTAACAATACAACACACTCACAACAAAAATGACATTTACACTATTTTATCTTTTCTTTTTTACTTTCAAACTTCAAACAAAATATTGTAGAAAAAGAAATAAATACTCTAATAAAAAGACTAATATGAAGAATAATTAAAAAGAAGATAAGTTTTATTTGTAAGAATAATAATTTTGAAGAGAGTTGAGATATAATGAATGATGACTTCTTTATTTGAATATGTTGTTACCATTTATTATAATTATAGACCAAATATTATTGCAAGCAGTTTAGGCGGTGCGGTTTGGTACGGTTTTTGGAAAAAAAAAATAACCGTATGCAGTGCTGTTTATGATTAATATTTTTAATCGATGTTTTAATAAAATATTATGAAAAACGATGTGGTAATTCGGTTCGGGCGGTTAAAAAAATTTGATCACCACTAGTTTTGATTGCTATCATAACACAGGCAACTATTACAAATCAACAATCTATTTCTCAATAAATCACACTCAATACAATCAATGAGAATTAAACTCGTGAAATTCACTTTTATATCAATTATAAGATCGAGTGTTTGTCGTTTTACCAAAAATATAATTGACGTAAATAGTACAACTCAAATATTTTGAATTATACAATAACACAACATCAGATTTTGATTGCTGTCAATCAGACAATTATCACACACCCAATACCATGGAGTTATACAATAATTAGAAATAAAAATAATTTTATTTTTTATATTGTGTGAAACATTTTTAATAAATAAAAAAAATATAAAATATATATATATATATATATATATATATATATATATATATATATATATACACACATAAATAATATTTGAAACAAACCCTGTCACTTACACGTGTCAACTTTTATGTGACACATACTTTAACATGTATGGGAGTACCATGGAAAATGGAGATACGTTTGTACGCAAAGGAGTGGCAAGGAGAATAGCAATCTCCAATTTGGCAAGCAATTTATCTTGAGGTGGCGTCGAGTGGGAAGTCGCGAGATTTCCAGGCGTAATCTGATGTTAGTATCCGCTAAGAATCTGCGCTGCATTAGCGCTCTGTCTTCGTCTTCATATTCCACTACTCACCAGTTTCGTGCTGCCCCTTTCTGTGTATCTTGTCGGGCTCCATCAGTTTCGGTGTCTCAAATTACAAATGATGCTGATGGCAATGATGTGTCTACGATTATTGCGGCAGCAGTTGATGATTCCGGCTTTGATGGTGGCGCTGGCGGTGGTGCTTCTGGGATTCATGTCCCGAGGCAGAGTTATATTGCAGTTCCCAAGTCGGAGCTGTTGGATGCCATTATCTCCAACATGTTTCCCTCGCATGAGTCTGAGCAAGCCCACCAATTTCTTTATCTGTCCCAGTAAATTTATAGTAACATCTGTTTCTTCCGTGTCGTTTAATTATTATTTTGGTGTTTAAATTGTTTATAACTTGAGCAGCGGGTGTGTGAAAATGATATAAGCTCTAGGATGTCTCTTTGGATTTGACCGAGTGTTGATATATTTTCTTTGAAAACATGACTGAGTGTTGATATATTATCTTTGAAAACTTTGTTAATTTCTATACCCCAATCTATTGTTGCTATGGCCTATGAGGATAGAGTAATTCATGGAATAACGCACATGTTTGAGAAAAAGCCTCGTTCAAAAAGCATAAAACATTGAAATGCGTAGATGGTTATCTAGTTTTTTCACGTTTGCAGTTTGACTATGAGACCTTTTTCATGACATTTGGTTCTAACAACCGTCTTGATACTATCACACATGTTTACCTACAACTTTCCATTAGTGATACTAAGTTCTTAACAGGTTCAAGCATCATTTGCTTCCTAGTACTTTGCAACTGGCCAATTTTTCTTTGCAGCGGCTCTATTGACTTCTTGCCGACATAACCCATGTATATTGTCTGGCCCTTCATGCCCCTTTCTTGATCTCGCATGTGATCGATACTTCACAAGTAGACCAGGACACTGATTAAGTAAAATCACTTGCATCCATTATATTGCTTCAGAGGGTAGCTAGCTCGGGAGAGCTCACAACGAAGAGTAGTCATTACATCCATTATATTGCTTCAGAGGGTAGCTAGCTCGGGAGAGCTCACAACGAAGAGTAGTCATTATTTGGATCCAAACCTTGACTCAGAAGTTTAAAATAATGACTTTTGGATTCTGTTCTTGCATGATAAACTTTTATTTTTATCGATTATCAATATAAGACCTTTCCTTTTGCTTGTGTTTAAAAGTTATGAAGTCTATTTGTAAAAATGACGTTTTCTTTATCCTTCAATCCATCCGATGGTGTGATATATCGATCCATTTAATAGTATTTATATGATTTCTTCCAGAGAGTCAAATAAGTTAGAAGTTCATATCTGCTTGTGCAATGGCAGATGCTTGGATTCAATTCTTCATGCTGAACATAAAAGCATTTTAGAGGAAATGAGAGCTGACTATGATCTTACTCTTTCCACAAAGGGCAAGCGGCCTGGTCTCAATGATTCTCCTCACAAGGGGGCTCGCACTTATATGAATTCCTCCTTGAAGAGTGGTAGAATAGATAAAGAACCGGAGGAAGAGATTGATTCTGATATTTCCATGTCTTCTAATTTTGCTTTCAACTTAAAGGAGCTTCTAGATTCTTCCTTGAAGAGAAATTCGAAGGGTTCCAGGTATCTTACATTTTGACTAACTGATTTTTATGCTATTGAAAAACATTTTTTTACACCACTGCACAAGATGCACTATTGAAACATTTTTTATCGTGTAATAATCTATGGAAAATGACATGCCAAATTATATATTGAGTAATGTATTTATATGATTTGTTAGGCTGGATGTGCGTCAAACACATTATTAGTTATTGGATAAATAAGGCCATACAATAAATAAACCTTACCTTTTAGTAATTTAGACAAATTCATAAACCTTATTTTATTACATTTAGTGATAACATCTATATTAATTGCAGTTTAGGAAAATCCTTGTAAATGCCGATTCTATTTATCTTTCTTCTAATCTTTTGGATCTCTGTTATAATCTTTACATTTTGAATGTGATACTTAATTTGTATTATTGTATATTTGATTTTTATAATAATGCGAAGACATATTTATCATTGCAGTGCACATTACTTGGAAAGCTGAGTAATGTCTGCTATCATTTTTACAACCCCTTCGTATTTTAGATATTAAATTAAGCTTAATTTGCAATGCTGAGACGGTGCCAGAATTTTAACTCGAGAGAAAAGTCCAGTCAGAAGTACATACATCCTCGTGTACTTTGGTGACATTAACAGAGGCTAAAACAGAGTCATGAACTTTACGATTAATGACATCCGCAGTAACGTTCACCGATCCAGGGTGATACTGAATCTCACAATCAATGTCCTTCAGGAGATCCATCCACCTGCGTTGCCTCATATTTAAATCAGATTGAGAAAAAGATATTTCAGACTCTTATGGTCCGAATAGATAACAAACTTTTCTCCATACAAATAATGTCGCCAAATCTTCAGAGCAAACACAATGGCGGCCAATCAAGATCATGAATAGGGTAAAAAGTTTCATGAGATTTTAATTGACGAGAAGTATAAGCAACCACCTTGCCATGTTGCATCAGAACACAGCCCAAACCTTTACCAGATGCATCGGTACACACTACAAATCCTCCGGTATCCGAGGGAATAGTAAGCACGGGTGATGTGGTCAATCTCGTCTTCAATTCAAGAAAGCTAGCTTTACATTCATCTGATCAAATGAATCTCTGATTCTTCTGTGTCAGTTGGTAATAGGTTTAGCTATTTTTTAAAACCCTTCAATAAAACGACGATAATAACTAGCTAAACCCATGAAGCTACGGATCTCAGGGACATTTGTAGGTCTCGGCCAATTCAATACAGCTTCAACCTTAGCAGGATCAACAGATATTACATGTCTCGAAATGATGTGGCCCAAAAATACTACTTTGTCCATCCAAAATTCACATTTGGACAATTTACCATATAGATGGCCATTGCGAAGATTTTGAAGTACCAGTCTCAGATGTTCAGCATGCTCTTTTTTGGATTTCGAATATATAAGAATATCATCAACAAAGGCGATAACGAATCGGTTAAGAAAATCTCGAAAGACACGATTCATTAGATCCATAAAGACATCATGAGCTTTGGTGAGACCGAAAGGCATCACCAAAAACTCATAGTGGCCATATCTGGTACGGAAAGCAGTTTTAGGCACATCTTCTTCTCGAACTTGTACTTGATGATAATCAGAACGAAGATAAGTCATCAATACGAGTAAGTGATGCTCAGATTCAAAATTCTAAAGAACTTGTATCCACATGACAACTTTCTGGCTTTCAGATTGTTTCTGGTTGTTCGTTACGACTTAATGGTCTGCTGATAGTCCCTAATAATTTTGATTGGAAATCTGCCCTTCTTCGTGAAACATATTGTAGCAAATACAACATTCACCCTGGAGGCCGAAAAATGTATTTGACATTGAGACCTCAATTCTGGTGGAGACGTATAAAGAAGGACATTGCTGAATTTATTTTTTTTTTTGATAGGAAACATTATTTTATTCAAAAGAAATTTTAAAGGTCCAAACAAAAGACGCGGAAGAGTTTTCCGCGAATTAAAAGTGATCAAAACATAAAATTAAATTGTTACAAAACTCCAATCCCTAACAACATCTGAAATAGCTAGATGTCCTAGTTCTTTTAAATTCCTTGTTGACTGTGCGACTCTTAATTTCAGCATTTCCCAAAGTTTGTCCTCCGAGGTAGACGAGTCATTGAAAATTCTGTTGTTCCTCTCTAGCCATATTGTCCAGAACGTGTAATGAACAACCATGTACCAGAAAGTATCCACGCTAGCCCCCTTGCCAAAACCCGGATCTATGGTAAACATATCTTTGGCCCTCCTCGGAGTAATCCAAAGAAATTTCAGCTCTTGCATCACCTTAATCCAAATATTTCTCGAGAAAGAACAATGCAGCAATAAATGATCCTGATCCTCGTCGCTGTTTTGACACAAGCAGCACCACTGTGGCCGTAGAGCACATGATGGCCATCTTCTTTGCACCGAATCAGAGGTCTGTAACTTGCCCAAAGCGACAGTCCACGAGAAAATTTGAATCTTTTGCGGGATAGGAACTTTCCAAATATGAATGTATTGATGGAAAACTGGAAAGTTATGGATCGGAAAGAATGACTCGTAAAAAGAACGAACTGAGAACAGACCCGAAGAATCTCCCAACCACACCTTTCTGTCCTCCGAACCCAACTCGATAGTCACCGAATGAATGACACCCAATAAATTACCAAAATCCCCCAGCTCTCTTTCATTAAGATTTCTTCTAAAACGCACATCCCAACGAAAATGACGACTGTCTCCTAACTCAAAAACCTCAATGAAATGACGAATAGGTTTATTGACGACGGTACAAATCGAAAACAAAGAAGGAAATCGATCTTTGAGACAAAGACTCTCTCCCCCCCAAACGTCCTCCCAAAACCTAATGTAATTACCTCCTCTCAGAACCCACTTACTCAACAGTTGAATTGCCGGGAAGGAACGAGAAATATATTTCCAAGGGCTTCTAGAAGTCGATGTCCTAGCCAAACCCAAATCCCATCCATTAACTTGAAGACCATAAATGCTCGTAATTACGTTCATCCACAACTGCTCCTTACCCTCCCTTCCTCGCCACCACCATTTCCCTAGTAACGCTTTGTTTCTCAATCTGATGTTCCCCAAACCTAGCCCACCCCTATCCTTCGGCCTGCAAACCTGATCCCATCCAACAACGTGACAACTTTTATCCCCGTCCGCTCCATCCCACAAGAAATCCCTCATCAATTTTTCCATTATTTTTGCTACTTTCGCTGGCACTCGAAACAAGGACATGTAATAAGAAGGCATTGCACTTAGCACAGCTTTGATGAGGGTCAACCGACCTCCTCTTGATAAGAATGATTTCTTCCAGCTTGAGAGTTTTTTGGTTCCACAAACTTTCAGTTGCCCACATACTTATTCAATATTATATTACTAGCCCAAAAGGTAATTCAACACTGATAATTTGAGCCTTCATAGGCTTAAAAATTTGACAAATGCTACATGATGCTTAGCCGTGGTCCGTAATTGTCACGCCCGAAACAGAGACGTGTCATCGACTTTGTTTAACAATTTAAAATCGTGTAATAACAAGCCACATAGTACATAAAATAGTCAAAAGTCAGTCTATTATATAAATCATAACATTGTCTTTATAAAACTTGAACGGAATGCGAAGCATAAAACTAATAAAACGAATTAACATGACTGGTCTTATTATGACTTGACATCTTCACCATCCCCAGAAGTGTTCTTGTTCTTCTTCCTCAATTTGTTCTTTGTTCTTATCTGAGAGGAAGAAGTAAGAGGTGAGTATTTGGAGAAATACTCAGTAAATGAGAGCCGATCGTGCATAACACTTATCAAGGGTACATATACAAATATATTATCATTATTTCAATAATAAGCATGCTGAATCCAATACAAACAAAATACGAACATAACACTAAAAATCATCTCGTTTTTCCATGGTCTACCGATCAGTCTACTATATGTTACTCCTCTAAGGGGCGAGACCAAATAAACGGTTATTATATCCCACCGCATCAGGGTCATATCAAATCAAACATCGGAATTTCCTTTGCCACTTCTAATTTGACTCATTATAGTGCATTTCAAATAATTCAAACATGCTTCGAATATCATAGTTAATAGCAAGTAACAAATGGATTTCAAAGATAGCATATCAAATAGAAACGGATATATCATGCCGATCGAATTTTCGAAATCATATGTAATTGAATTTTTATAAAAACTTTAAGCCCACTTAAAAAGAAATACGTGTGCAAACTTGATACAAAAGCCCACTTACCAATAACTTGATGTAAATTGAGAGATTTCTCGTAGAAGCTACTGAAATTCGAACCGCTGATTTCGTTTGAATAGAATCTTGCCACTGGAAGTGCTGATCGCACCGAATCTAATTGTCTAGTGTTTGAATGGATGCTGACAACATGACAAAACTTCGGTACTGGGTTGGGAATTTGCGAGGAACAAAATCTTGCTGCTGAGAAATAACTATTGCGAGAAGTTTTGAGAGATAATTTCGAGTGGTGTGATTTCTGAATGCCATGTGCTCCTCTATTTATAGGTACGGTTGAGGCTTGCTGGTTTTAATTGACATTACTGTCCTTCAATTTGGTTAAATGGTCATAATTCCACCGTTTGCAAAGGTGGTCAAAATTGTTTCAAATTGGTCATTAACTACCAATTAACTCTTAACTTTGACGGTGGAAATTCCTTGGTCTTCACAGTAATAGATTGGTGTTATATGCTGCACGTCTTGTTTGGGATCGCTCATTTATTTTACAGATAAGTGCTACTTGTAGATATTGACTGGTAAGGTGAATTAGAGATGCTTAATAAAGAGTGAAGAAGACATTTGGCTAATGACAGTTAAAATATAGCTCTTTCTTTCAGAATCTTTGTGGCTTTGATAAATGTGAAAATTAAAGACAAGATTTTTCTTACGAAACAAAATACAGGAGTACAACTTTATAGAGGGAGATCATCCTAACATCGAAAAGAAAGTACATAATTTAAGGACCAACTTAATCAACTAGAAATGGACGTTGATTGCTAGAATTGTTGACCGAATGTCTTTTTCATTAATTCTGGGATTTGATTTTAATTTGCAACACAACACGGATGCGAATTAGGACAAATGCGTTACGGCAAACCATTTGAGTCTCATCTTAGGTGCACTAATCATCAGTATGACTAATCATTGACAATCTAACTACTTTAACCGCTAAAATACTATCTCAAGCATCACATTTTCAGCCCCAATTAAATTCATATTATACACATACTCCATTACTTGTTACTTTCTTGTAAGATTTCAGCAGAATTTAAATATCGCTAAATCATCCAAATCATACATACACAATGATATAACCAATATATCTCAATAATAAACCACACGAAAATTGTTCCAAAGCTAGATATTTCAGAAATCCCCAAAGAATTTTAAACTGTAATTCTGACAAAATAAACTTGTCAATGTATTCAGAATTTATTTCACACGATATTTTGGCTGATGAGATGAATTCAAAGCAATACCAATTGAGTACAATATTAATGCCAAAAATTTTTTTTTTATAGGAAACATAACAATATTATTAATAATAAAATTACAATACAAGCAGTGGACTAGTGGTCCACTACGACGAAAATCTAGATCATAATTTCTTAACAATACACAAATGACAAATCTCTTAGAACATCTAATGTAGTCAATCCCTGAAACAGCTTATCCGCTACTATCCAATTCGCTACTGTGAGCTTGATCTTCCCCCAACAATCTTCCGTGTTTTCTTCCATATCTTCAAATATTCTTCGATTTCTCTCCAACCATACTCCCCAGCTAATCCCATGAATCAAGACTTTCCAAAAAAAAATTTCCTCTTTTGCCCAACAAATGGCCAAGATCCGTAATAAACAAATCTTGAGTTGTTTTCGGTACCACCCAAACCAGTCGCATTTCTTCCAAAGCCTTAGCTCACACCGCATGAGTAAACTTGCAATGAATAAACAAATGATCTTGTGTTTCGACATCCTTGCGACACAAAACACACCAGTTGGGACAAAGAGCACAATTAGGAAATCTCTTTTGCATCACCTCGGCTGTTCGTAATTTTGCGAGGACTGCCGTCCAAGAGAAAATCTGAATTTTGGAAGGAATTGGAACTTTCCAAATGATTTTGAAGAATTTGAAATCTCGTGCACCCGTGCTATCCTTAAAGAAAGATTGGAAAAAAGATTTGACCGTGAACTTCCCAGATGATTCCCCATCCCATTATTGGAAATCCTCCACCCCATCAACCAATCTCACCCCCTCCAAAATGCTTAAAAGCGATGATAATTGAGCGATCTCAAAATGCAAATCCCAAGAAAAAGCATGAGATGGATTATCAAAAAAACCAAAGTAAGATATAGGCAAATTACGAACCGAAGATAGCTTAAACAAAGAAGGAAACAAATCACAGAAAGAAGAATCTCCCAACCAAATATCCTCCCAAAACCTGATTTTAGTCCCCCCTCTAACCACGAGACGTGTCAATCGGTGATAAGTAGTGTATGTCGAGGAAATGAATTTCCACGGACATCTAAAAGTAACGTTCTTCGCCAATCCTGCATCCCAACCATTTTCTTGTAACCCATACTTACTCTTTATTATTCTTTTCCACAACACTTCATTTCCAACGTTGAACCTTCACCACCATTTTCCCAATAACGCTTTATTTCTCAAACATATGTTTCCGAGACCTAACCCGCCTTTTTCCTTCGGTTTACACACTTTTTCCCAACTAACCATATGACTATTTGATTCTCCATCATTCCCATCCCAAAGGAAGTCTCTCATTACTTTCTCCATCGTCTCCGCCACTCCTTTCGGTACCTTAAATAAAGACAAGAAATATATAGGCACAGCAGTCAAAACCGAAGCTATCAATGATACTCTACCCCGTTTTGACAAGAAAGCCTTTGTTTAGTTACCGGATAATCTTATTGAAATGAAGAAAATGAATGTGTAAGGTTACGAACATTAATTTAAATTTCTAGAAGTAGGATGTTTGGGCCACTTGGTACGACGAGTAGCCAGTTGAAAAAGCCTTTTGCACACAGCATGTGCGGTGCACTTGAACGCCTGCATCCCCTTGCATGCACACTCGGCTGCTCACAAACTAAGTCTTAAATCTGCCGTACAATGTGCTGCTTGGCTGGCCTTGCTGGTGCCAACAGCTGAGTGAACGCATTTCCCAAATTTTGGTTTTAACTTTCTATGATTTTCATCCCAGTGATGATGGTATCTAGATATTACAATATGTCCTATGCAGTAGATACACAACAAATCCTACAATTTTTTTTATAAGAACAATATTATATTGATTAATCAAATTAGTTACAAAAAGTGAACCAAAGTTCCACATAAGGCATAGTAAATCCATAGTTAAAATAGATTAACATAATATTAGACTCCGATTCCTATACAAATCTGAGACCGAGGACGATTTGAACTCTACAGTCCCGAGCTCCAATATGAAACCCTGAATTTAATCTTGTCTGAGCACTCCTCAATTGAATCTTCTTAATCTTCAAAGATCCTCCTAGTTCTCTCCATCCACATGAATCAGCTCAAACAATAAACCATCAAATTCTAAAAAATTCCGCCCCTCCTTCCCAAAGTCCGAGATCCACCTCAAATAAATCCCAAGTTGATATTGGAGAACCCAAATCAAGCCTAACTCCGCCAAAGCTTTAAACTGTGGGAAAATAATTCAGGAATAATTTCTTCCTTCAATTCATGAATAGGTCAGTACAAGGTTACATAAATAGGGATTTACAGAATATACTAAAATCACAAGAAAAAAGAAACTAACTAACTAATCTCTAAAAATCTGCATATTGACAACTAACCAAATCCCTTAATTAAGGGAATTGGTTTTACCCTAATTTACATCCCACTTCGACACTCCCCCTCAAGCTGAGGAATAGATGTCTTTCATTCCCAGCTTGGATATGAGCCCATGAAAGTTTGGACTGCTTAGTCCCTTAGTCAGAACATCAGCCAACTGGCACCTGGTTGGAACATAGGACATACACACTAGTTTTCTCTCCAATTTCTCTTTGATAAAGTGTCTGTCAATCTCAATATGCTTTGTCCTATCGTGTTGTATAGGATTATGTGCAATGTTGATTGCGGACTTGTTGTCGCTGTAGAGTTTCATGGGACCTTCTACCTTGACCCGTAGATCATCCAAAATAATCTTTAGCCATAGTAGTTCGCATAGCCCTTGAGCAATCGCCCTGAATTCTGCTTCGGCTGAGGACCTGGCCACCACATTCTGCTTCTTGCTCCTCCATGTTACTAGGTTGCCACCTAGAAACGTACAATACCCCGAAGTAGACCTTCTATCTACGAGGGATCCTGCATAGTCAGCGTCGGTGTAGGCTTCTACAGTAAGCCTCTCGTTCCTTTTGAACAGAATCCCTTTCCCTGGGTTCCCTTTCAAATAATGAAGTACCCTATTTGCAGCTTGAAGATGTGACTCTCTTGGATCATGCATGAATTGGCTAATCACACTGACTGAGTAGGCTATATCTGGCCGAGTGTGAGCTAGGTATATGAGCCTACCAACTAACCTCTGGTACATCCTCTTATCGACTGCTGGTTCCTCTTTATCTTCTCCCAATTTGTGATTCGGATCCATTGGAGTAGAGGCCGGTTTACACCCAGCCTTTCCTGTCTCGGTAAGTAGGTCTGTAATGTATTTTTGTTGAGAGATGAAAATCCCGTGTATAGAGTAAGCCACCTCAATGCCGAGAAAGTACTTCAACTTGCCCAGTTCTTTTATCTCAAACTCCTTTCCCAATCTTCTCTTCAATTCGAGCTTTTCTTCTTCATCATTCCCGGTTACTATGATGTCGTCGACATAGACTAGAAGAGCCGTTACTCCCCCTGCAGAGGAGTGTTTAATGAAGATGGTGTGATCACCTTGGCTTTGTTTGTATCCAGACTTCTTCATAAAGTTCGCAAACCTCCCGAACCATGCCCTTGGAGATTGTTTTAACCCATAAAGAGCCTTCTTTAATTTGCACACCTTATTGCTTGGTTCTCCATCAAAACCCGGTGGGATGTGCATGTAGATTTCTTCATCTAAGTCACCATGGAGGAAAGCATTCTTAACATCATACTGCAGAAGTTGCCAGCTATAGTGAGCAGCTAATGACAAAAGAATTCTCACAGTGTTCATTTTGGCAACTGGGGCAAAAGTTTCCAGATAATCAACTCCATATGTCTGAGTATACCCTTTGGCTACCAACCTTGCCTTGTATCTCTCAAGGGATCCATCAGCCTTGTATTTCAGTGAAAAAATCCATTTACAGTCAACAATGTTCTTTCCCTCTGGTTTATTCACAACCTCCCAGGTTTTATTCTTTTCCAATGCCTTCATTTCTTCACCCATAGCATCTCTCCATTCCCTTTTTGACAATGCCTCAGAGACAGTAGTAGGGATTGCAATGGTGTTTAAACTGACAAGAATTTTTTGTGGGCTGGCGATAGGTTTTTAAGGGAAACATAGTGAGATAATGGGTATAGTGGTCGTTTAGTCCATTCCCAGGTATCTTTTCTGATGGCAATAAGAAGGTCTAGGTCATTTGTTGGGCCAATGGTTGGTGTTTCAATCTGTTGAATACGAGGAGGGTGTTCGGGACTTACCGTGGTCTCATTTCCGGAGTCTGGATTGGAAGCTTGGACTTGAGTCTGTTCCGGGGCAGTCTTCCTCTTTGAGTACACCTGAGAGAACCTAGGAAACTTGTGGGAAGATGACACATTTGTGGGGTTAGAAGGCTCGGACTCAGTAGGAGTAGGATAAGGCTCGGTTGGTAGAGGAGGGAGATCAAGAGTGTGGATCGGTTCAAAGGATTCCCAAGGACTATCTTCTAGTGGACTCTCCTCCTGAAGAGAGGACTTGGAAAAGAATGGTTTATTTTCACTGAAGGTAACATCTATAGAGATGTACGATTTTCTAGAAGAAGGATTATAGCACTTATACCCCTTTTGAGTGGTTGAGTAACCGAGGAACATACATTTGATGGCTCGGGGATCCGACTTATCTCTTTGGGTGTTATGGACATGAACAAAGGCAGTGCACCCAAATACCCTAGGGGTGAGGCCGTTTGAGGTTCTAAAGTGAGGATAGAAGCTGTTAAGGCACTCCACTGGACTCTTGTTGTCGAGTATCCGTGAAGGAAGTCTATTAATCATGTGTATGGCTGTAAGGACAACTTCCCCCCAATAGGTTTTAGGAACGTTTCCATGAAGAAGTAGGGCTCGGGTAGTGTTTAACAAGTCTCCATTTTTTCTTTCAGCCACCCCATTTTGTTGAGGTGTTTGAACACACGATGAGTCATGGATAATGCCATGTGACAGGAAATAGGGTGATAGGATTTGGTTGAAGTAATCTGTGGCATTGTCTGTCCTAAACCCTTTTATTTTTACTCCAAATTGATTTTGAATCATCGCATGGAAATTTGGTATAATAGTGCTAACTTCAGATTTATGTTTAAGGAGAAATATCCATGTGACACGAGTGCAATCATCAATCAAAGAGACAAACCAACGGGCCCCAGAAACTAGCCTTTTTCGCAGATTGGTTGTTACATGCACAATGTTGAAATTACTTCCCAGAAAACTAATGTAAAACTCAAGAACTTGTGAGTTATAGTGCTTTGAAGATTAGAGATTTATATTAAGCTTGAGAGGATTTTCTATTTAGTTGTTGTAATGCTTCAAACGTGCTCTTTTGATTCCATTGGTCATTTTATATCTGGGATGTGAGCCTATAACCTACTTTTGGATTATCCACTAATTTCAGCTGCATGAAGTCTGTTTGGTCCGTTCTAGCATATCTAAAAGTGGCAACTAAACTTCCAACAGTCTTTCCACATCAAATGCAAAACTAGCCTACTGCAAAAAATTCTGTGGGGTATCATCAGCTTGCCATTGCTATCTCTTCCTCATCCTTTACACCATGAATAGTTGTACCTAAGTGGCAGGATACAACTAAAGGAAAATCTATTCTTTTAGCATACAAAATATCCTTTTGAGTTTGTCATCATCGCAAAACCTATTAAATAAATCTTCTAACTTGTATATTTATATTTTTAATTAAAAGAAGCTACTTAAGGATTTTAAGCATCCAACCTGGCTGAAGAAACTTGTGATTAGCACACCGGCTGGAAGATGTGGTGTTCGTGACCGTTCTGGATTTGTATCATGGCGGATCATTATTTTCTGTTATACAATTCTGTTACTTCATTTAGACTTTTCATGTTATGAACATAAACAAAAAGCAAATTAATGGACTTAGAAAACCACTGTTATCAAGTTGAGATGCCCATCTTTATATTAATATATGCCTATTTTCTGCAGTTGTCTACCTGCAAAATTTCTCCATTGTCATCTCTGAGATTTGACCATCTATGGTTCACTTCTCTTGTTTGATATGCTAATGTTGCTATTCATTGTGACTTTCATTTAAACAACTCTTATTGTTTGATCATCTTCAGTTCACTTGTTTGTGTCTCTTAGATTTGACACACAGTTGAAGTTTTATGTAGTGATGTGATCCCAGTTCGTTTTCAACAAGCTTTCATGAAACTGCTCTACAATGCCGAGTTTGAAGAATTATCACCTCGGGATTTGATGTTGTCATCTGCACTAAATACAAATTATCTTTTAACATTGCCAATTTATGTTGACTGGAAAAAAGCATCAAAGTCCAATTGCATTATATTCAGGTACTTTATTACTTTAGTTGGTCCATTCCCCAATTTCGAACTGAACGAGTGTTCAAGAATTTAGCATGAACTTTTGTTATGCAAGATCTTAATTGGCCTTTGAAACCTATTATTCATTAGCTGTCATTTTGTTGGCGTCTTTATTCCGATAACAAGTTCTTTCTATTCCTATAAACTTATATTTATATTATGTTACTGACAGCAAAATATCTTTCTTGCTTAAAATATATCCAGAGGCACAGTTTTTTTGTTTCCCGCTCACGTGGACCGAAGCGATAGTAGTTTGCATCTTTTGAATGATATTTCCTTCGAAAATATAGAAACATTTTATAGTTCCTATATTTTTAATGTGATTCCAGATGAAGCTTTGACTAATTTATGGGGGCAGAAACTTCCAATTGTACTTCACAAAACAGGATTTATGAAATATAAAGTCGTAAAGTTGTTAAAAAATTGTAAATTTTATTTACCTTTTTCATCTATTTGTTTCTATATTTCATTAATCATTTTTTTCTCTCCAATACATCTTCTATAGTTCTTGCTTGATGCAACAACAGCATGTCATCACTTTTCCCAAATTTTTATTTATAGGCGGGGTTATGCGACCGAAATACAGAAGGGCTTGCTTATTGCTGAAAAATTTGAATACTTACAGTCAAAGTTATTACAGAATTTCTTTTTCCTCATCGCCAAACCTTTAGGGAGATTTGGTATCTGGTTAAATGAGGTAACTAGCCTATCTGTTGTTGTTTCCTTTAATCTGATATACATATTTTTTGAATGGTTTAATCTGATCTTTTTATCGGTCTTTATAGGGAGAATAGTTTTTGTCTTGAGACCACTTCAACCTTTTTATGATGCTTTAAGAAGGAATTCATAAGCTAGCATTATAATATGAGTTTTGAATAGTACGAGTTCAGAGAAGGAGATGATGGTAGATAATATTTCCTTTATGTTTGATCCTGCTATTGATCCTGAGTACAATAGCCTTCAACTTTCATTCTCACATTCTTGGTCCTGAATCTTAGTAAAGACAAAGGAAGAGTCACAGTGAATCTTATTTTCTGATTCTTTATTGCTTTTAGAATTATTTTTCCTTCCCCCGCTGCCTACTCACTGACAAGAGACATTAATTTGGGATGTCATTTTTTGGCAAAGTTACATCTATCTTCCCAAGTGTACATTCAAATTAAGCATATTTACTAAACACCCATTTATCCTATCAACTATTCTCTAATTTAATTTTATGCCTTCACAAATATTGCAAAGAACATAATTTAATCACCTCCTCCAAATTCTTGTTATTGTCCCACATTGCAAGTCATGGGATTCATTAACATTATAACTTTGACTTCGTTGATATCAATAACCTTTGGTGCAGAGAAGTGTTCTAAGAAACGCGAAAAAGCGCGGAGCATGAGGAAAAAACATTGCTTCGGGCAAAAGCTTGAAAAAAGCGGTGGTTGATCATATTAAGAGCGTAAAAAGCTCGAAAAAGCTTGAAAAATTGATTTTTTTTAGATAAAAGAGGAAAGGATCCGATCTTGATCTTCAAACTCGAAAGCAGCAGGCAAAAGCCACAACTTGTTTTGTTCCAGGCGAGTGTGCTCTTTTATAAATTCGAAAATTTTATTTTAAATAAAAAACATTTAATAACTTAGGAGCGACAGAGGTTTCTCAAAGAAAATATACCTTTAACTTGTTAGGAGAAATAGGAATGTTGGGGTACAAATCGAGTGAGACAACAATTGAGTTGAGGATTGAATGAAAAATGTTTGAAGTGAAACTAGAGGATGCAAGAAGATATCAACTTCTCGTCGGGAAACTTATCTATCTCTCTCGTACTCATCCTGACATTGTTTTTGCAGTGAGCCTAGTGAGTCAATACATGGACTCTCTTGTCAAGGTCATCTTGATGCATTCTACTGAATCCTGAGATATTTGAAACAAATACCTTGGACAGTTTTTTTTTTTTTTTGCAAAGAATGATGATCGATGGATGAGTACATTTACAGATGCATATTGGGCTGGTTTGATTTCAGGTAGGAAGTCGATATCTGGATACTGAACAGTGATATGGGGAAATCTAGTGGCCTGGCATTGGAATAAACAATCTGTTGTTACAAGAAACAGTGCAGAAGCCAAATATATGCTCATGGCGCATGGAGTTTGTGAGCTTATTTGGATTAGGAGAGTATTTAATGAATTGAAGATAGAATGCTAAGATCCTATGCAGCTCTATTGTGACAACAAGTCAACTATCAATATTGCTCACAACCCTGTTCAACATGATAGGACAAAGCATGTTGAAGTAGATGAACATTTTATCAAAGAGAAGCTAGATAAATGGATTATCAGTATAAATTTGTACCCACATCCAATCCACTTGGTGATCCACTCACAAAGGGATTGTGAGAACAAAGTCATGAATTTCTTGTTGGCAAGCTCGGACTCATCAATATCTATTGCCAAGCTTGAGGGGGAGGCTAGATAAAAAAGGGTAATTTTAGGACTTTGTCAAATAATTAGAAATATTATTTGTGATCTGATAGGATAATTTAAATATTTTAAATTAGGTAGGATGATATCTTTTTTGATTTTATGGAATTTTGTTATACCTCTTGTACCCTATAAAAGATGTACTGAGCTCATGAATTAAATATAGAGTTAAATGTTCTCATATTTACACTTTTAAACATGATAATTTCAATGCTGAATGCTTCTCTTGAGGGATTCATTTGAAATGAGCTGTAGGTTATGTTGTTCTTGAGCTATAATAAGTAAATGACATTTTTGGCAAAACATCACAGTAAGAAGTGTGTTCGATGTTATATAAATTTTTTGCTAATTTCCTAATAATTGTTGGTACCATTATTTCCTCACTGGAAATATCAAATATTAACCGAAACATATGAAAAAGAGAATTTGAGAATTCGCGGGGATTATCAATTATTAAACAAAATAAATGGACTAGAGGATCGTACATAAGATTAATGGTTGTATCCTTTCATTGGATATGTAGATTCATAGCAGATGAAGGAAATGAATGACACAATCCTTATAGAGCTGAGCGTTAGTCCTCAGAGACCAAAGCTATTGCTCTTTACAAGAGAATGTCCTCCACTTGCCCCTAGAAAAATCTAGACTATTAAAGCAAGAAAACTAACATAAAACTATTTGTTTCCAAAATTTCCACCAATTTTTAGCTACATTTGTATTTGAAAGCACTTTCTCAGAATATTATTCCCCGATTTTCGTTGGAAAACTATCTTCATCATTTTTTGTCTGCATTCATAGTACTTCCTTTCTATGTTTAAATTTACACAAGGTTCATGAGACATTTTCCGACAACCTAGAGTAGAGTGATTGGTTATATGAATCTTCTGTTTTGTATTGTTTCATTGAGTTTTTAAAATATGCTTGATGTTTCGACATTTAATTTTTCATCGGCACAGGTTTTTGAAAGAATAAGCCTGAAAAAAGACATAGGTCCGACAGATCAAATTTTAATTTGGCTTAAAGAATTTTCCCTTTCCCTGCAACCAAATTCAAGCGATCAAGTATGTGATGACCATGAAGGAGTTAACAGCATATCGAATAATCTTCCAATCTGGGAGGCAGCACAGAAGGCAGTATCTCGTTATGAAGCGGTTCTTTCGGCAGTTGGGCCTCGTGAGAGGCTCTTGAGGAAATTTTTTATTTTATTGGGCTTAGTGCCATCAAAACCTATGCAAGCATTTGACCTTGATTCCAAGCGTACTTGTGAATCTCATCTCAGGTTTGACTTTATTGACTTTTATTTGATTAAACTTCTAACATGTCTAATTGCATGTTAATTAATAATTTAAAATTTACCAAGTTATTAATATGTTTATTGGGGTTGGCAGCTCTGGGATACCTATAGTTAGATTTTTATTTTACATTGCTGGAGTGACATAATCAAAGAGAAAATTCTGAAAGGGTTTTCATTAGTTCTTTTGATATCTTCTCATTAACATTTCCCATGGTTATTTCTGCATTCTGGTTATTTACCAGGAGACTTCCCTATCGTAAAGATTATGGGATTCATAATGTTCTTTGGTTGCTTAAGATTCTCTGTTGGGATGTGTTCTAACTCCAATTCTGTTGCAGACGTATTTTAGTTTAATTAAATACCTATGTGATTACCTTATTAAATAAGCCATTCTAAAGCAGGTTCAGAAGGCATCAAAATTTTTGGCGTCCATAATAAGTTCTTGCGCTGTAATTTCAATAACACAGAAGAAAAATCCATGCTTCCTTCATAATAGATAGTGTAAGTCTCAATTGAATCCTCATGGAGTGTTTCTCAATTTCCTCTCCTTTCTTTGTTCTGATTTTTTTTCTTTAAATAGTCAATGAAGCAACACTTCCATATGAAGTACAACTTTAAAGTTAAAAAATTTATAGACTGGTTTTGCATCCTTACTTCGCTTTGAATTGAAATGATTCATTATATGAGCGTGACATTTTAGTATGGACTGACTGACACAATGTTGTTCTCTTGCTCATGCAGTTGACAGAAATAATTGCTAGACAATTCTCCATATTTTCAGTATAGAAATTTTGCTAGTCTCATCCCAAACTTTTTACTGTTTCTAACTGTAGAACTGTGTGCTGGTCTTATTTGTATTATCCAACAGATTCATACATCCGCCATACTTTACGAGCTTCTTCTTGGAAAATTTCTCTTATCTTCGAGATAGCATTTCATAAAGATCAAACCTTTCTACTTTAATAGCAGTCCAAGAAGATGAATTTGTTGGATCAAATTTCCTTCCACCTTCCAAAAATTGGTCAGAAACAACCATTGAACCCGTACCTCTAACCAAATAACGTGGTCTGCGGTGAGACAGCCTTCTTCACATGACCTACTTTAAAACCTTTAAGATGTTGAAAATAAATAGGAGTTCACCGTCAACTTGTAACTTGTGTGCGAAGATTGTGGTTGGTAAGATGACTTTTGGATTTGGTGTTAGTTTCTATGACATCTTAATGTCTGTGTGGCATCCATAAATTATGCAATGTTTTTGACTATTAGTTTGAGGCATAACATAGTCAATTGTAATGTCATGTTCCTATCCGCATCTGCATGTAAGGTACTATGAGAAATTAACGAAGCCGATTGTTTTCTCAATTTGGACTGCATGTGGTTTTTTGAATAATTAACCATGATGAAATTTGCATTTATACAGTGACAGTTTTTTGCCAAGGATTACACTGAGTGACATTTGGAAACCTGCAACACTTAAAAATTGTGGAAATGACATTTGGAAGATGTTAAGAACTTCTGCTTATATCCTTATCTCAGAGTCTATCCTCCAGGTATTTCATTCATGAATGTACCATCCTCTTGTCTTTATGATGACGTTTCGTTATATTTTCTTAGCATAAACATGTCATCTTTATATTTTTTGACGTCTTTTTTGTGTACTTAAAATATCAGTTTCAAATTCATAGCTCTTTAGATATGTGATTTATTAATTCAAAAACTGACACCAGAACTTACATTCGCATTCAGTATCATATTTGCAGTTCTGTATGACTAGCATATGATTGACTAGTTTCGATAATATTTTCTTAGCATAAACATGTCATCTTTTTATTTTTGGCGCCTTTCTATTTTTTTATGTTTGTACTTAAAAAATCAGTTCATATCATAGTTCTTTAGATATGTGATTTATTAATTCAAAAACTGACACCAGAACTTACATTCACATTCAGTATCATATTTACAGTTCGGTACGACTAGCATATAATTAATTAACTAGGATCTATTTGGAAGCAACATATAGGTGTGACAGTTTCAAATTGCACAATTTTTGTGAATCTAGTTGAAAAGTGAACTCGGTTAAATTTAATCATATATCACGGGCCTGGGAAGATGTGACAACAACTCTTCACATATCATCAAACAGACTATGATTGATTTGGTACAACTATATTTAATGTGTTGCACAAAGCCATGTGTGGATATACATCTGTCAGTCACCAATAAATATTTGGTAAACCTATTGCTATCTATATTTCAAGGAGTTGATGTTGGGAAGAAGTTTGTGCTTATTGAATGACACTGATGCTTCACGTTGGCATTCTTTTTCTTTTATATAACTATCAGTTGTGTTTTAAAATTTAAATGTCTTCATCCAGGAGCCTGCATTTCAACAAATAATCTTACTCTATATGGAAGAAATTGTAGACAGAGAAAGAGTAAATCAAGCTGAGGTCCCTTCATTACAGATGAAAATCTACGAGGAAATTCCTATTCCAGATTTGCAGGTAAATGCTTTAGCACTGAAATGCTATAGCATACTGCTATCCTAATAATTTATGTGAGCATAAATGATATTTTCTTACTTTTGTAGGTTGTTTTTCCTTACAAAAAGCTGTCTTTCCGTATCCTTGACTCGGTATGCTGAGTATGAATTAGTCTTTTCACTCAGATGTAATGTTTTCATTCCTCACAACAAATTAAGAGCATGAAATACAATTTTTGTTCTGCAATTTGGTCATGAAACTTATCGTGATGGTGTTTTGTCCTTGAGTCATGCTGCTACATTGTGTGCACATTTATGTTGCTGGTCCTTTTGGATAGGGCTATTATTTATTATGCTTGTTGTGCTGTTATTACTCCTTGGTCCTTGCTAACATGTTACTTTTCAACTCATAGAAAATAAATAAACTTCAAAGGTGAAAAAGTTTGTGAAAACAAGTACAGATAATGATTGGGAGATCTGGAGATTATTCAATCATAAAACATCATTCGTTGATGTTTTCATTTGAAGAATTTGAGAGTATCTTTCTTATGAAACGATGCAAGGAAGTTTTGGAGGTTCATGATATTTGGGATCATTATCCTGTTTTGACTTTACAGAATTATGACTTTCTAGAGCCATCGAAATGGAAAAGATTGTGATGATCTGATGATTGTAAAAGTGTTTTATGATTGTAAAAGTGTATTTTTATAGAGAATAACTAGTAGAACATATCAAGAATTTCTTCTCAGAGACAGCTTGTGGATGACATTACTTTATTATTTGCGGGATAAATTAAGCTAGCCAAGTTTCCGATCATGGTGACTTTGTGGTTTTCTGTCTTGGAACTGTATTTCTGATTTTCATTATATTGTCGTGTATTTGGAGATGTTTATACATTATAATAAGATAATGTCATTTCCAGGTGCGTCTGGATGCTGCGACAATATTGGGACTTTTGGCATACTTCTTAAGTTACAAATTTGAGGACATTTTATCTTCCCCGTGGGTAACTGATTCTTTTACGATTGCTACTGTAGTTTTGCTTCATGCTTTGTTTTGAAGTTGAGTTCATGGCGTTCTGTACATGTATATTTTTTGGTTGCCGGTCTCTCACTTGTGCAATTTAGAAGTGCAACACTCATATAGTCATCTTGAACATAATATGCTGGTGATATGTCTCAAACAATTAGCTCTAAACTTTCGGCTTCAAGACTCTTTTTGCGAAGATCTTTCCACACCGTTGGATGAATCTGAGGTTGAGCCTTGATTGCTCCAACTAGCTTACAAAATACTTGGACAAAATATGCTGATGATAAATCTCAACTGCTTAGAAAAAATTCAAATCCAATGACAACCTGAATTCCTAGTAAAGTCTATCTCATGTTGGTCATCTTAGATGAGGTTTCAGGAACATGGAGTTGGTGGCGAGACCTGGTTGGGGGGACCTTTTCAAGTGAAGACTTGAGTTTGTAATGATTTTGGTTGCTAAAAAGTTGAGGGAGCTGAGAATACATATTCAAGATCATGAGGGAGAGTGGGAGACCTCATATTGTAGTGATTTGTTGTTGAAAATCCATCAATCAACGTTTTTTCCTATCTGGTTGCAGTCTTGGAGATATTATAGGATATTTTCCTTTGTATTTTTAGGTAGTAAATATTGCAAATAGGGGAATAGAAATCTGACAAACATTTAACCTTAATTTGTTACCTTTTATATTGTAATTGCGCTCACTATAAGAGGCCCTTGGAACTCATTCACAAAAAGAAGAGTATTTTTTCTCCTTATATATTTCCCAAAAGTCAATATGAAATTTTGGGAATTGGCATTAGAGAGGAAGATAGGTTGTAGGCTGCTTTTTGCTTAGCAGCATGTTTGCAGTGTAAGTGGATACAGCTTCAGCACACTGCCTGTTTGTTGATGTTACCTGCTCTTATTTATTTGAGCTTTTTCTTCATACATTACAAGTCCTTTCTGTGCGAAACTTTGAGTTAAAGATTCCTGGCTTTCTTCTTCACAAACTTTAGCTGTTTCGGCAGTAGTCACTAATCCCTCGAAGGATTGAAACAGCGGTATCAATGCTGTCCTTTTAAATTTCATAAAGTGAAGTGGGTCTGTTATGTAGAAACTCTCTTCAGATGCTTCACATGCAAAATGCATAGGTGGGCCTGAACCTGTGATATGATTTTTGGACATGAAAATGAAAGGAGCCTTTCTATTGTAGATGAGAATTACAACAGCTGCATGCAAAAAGTGTGGAGGCAGTAGAAACATTGTAGTTACATACTGAAACGGAGCCATCCCCTCCACCCGCAGGACCATCCACACCCCAAACAGCTAGGTGGTGGGGATCTCCTAGAATCTCACGATAAGCATGTTATCTGAGATTGTTCTTTCTGAGGACAAGTTACCATCTGTCTATTATTGCGATCGAGACATTCACTTGAGAGGCTACAGTAACACAAAGTTGAGGCTGGAAAAAAGTTGTTGAGATTAAAATTTTAATGAACAAGAATAATTTATAAGAGATTTGTAGGACCGAACCATTATCGTTTTACCAAAGCTATAGTTGGTAGTATATGTGCAACTTAAATCTTTTAAATCGTACAGTAGCACAAACGTCATGTTTCGATTGTTCACCCTGCAAGGACATTCATTGCACCGCAATACCACTTAGTTTGGGTGAGGAAGGCGCTGTAATTGTTTGAAATTATTTGTTTTCCTCTTGCTCTTACTGCCAGTAGTTTTCCATTCTTTACCATTGTGTACGTCATCAAACTTTTCCATTCTTTATTGTTGCATACGGCGTCGAACTCTTACAATGGTTATCACAACCATAATGGAACACTTGGTACATTCTTTTGAATGTAATTTTTCCTCTATTACCTGATTCTGGCTCATAGATAGTGGATTTTCTGTGCTTTTTTTCCCATTTTTTCATTTGATAGTTATGCTTGTTTCTCATTGGATTGAAATCAATAGTTCCTGTCAATCCCTCGTTATTTACAATAGTAGCTCTGATTGTTATTCTGATGTTTAAAGATTGGAAGTTGTTTGTATTTACGTGGTTTCTGCAGATCCGCGCTACTGTTAGATGTAATTGCAGCCAGCGCCCTCGTAATATATGTGACTCGTGTACTTTTGGGCTATAAACAAACAAGAGATAGATATCATGTAAGATGGATGCATTTTTCGTGGGTGTTGTTTTTCATAAGAAATTGATTCTTTGCTGAAGACACCTGTTTAATGCTTTATTTCAGCTTCTGGTCAACAGGACACTCTACGAGAAAACAGCTGCCAGTGGTTTTGGTTGCATTCATTTTCTTCTTGATGCTTCTGAACAGCAGCAGGTAAGAAATCTTGATTGTAATCTAATAATCGTATGTGTTGATTACTTGTCTTCTTGTACTTCAACACTCTATGACAGTTGTCTTTCCAGAAGTTTAGGCCAAAAAAATAAATAAGAGGGCTTCTCATTCTTTTTCCTTTTTGGCACGATGCAGTACAAAGAAGCAATTTTGGTATATGCGATCCTGTTGAAGATGGAGGGAGGCCAGGTTGGGTTTATATTCATTATTTTCTGTCTCTGGTAATTTGGTTCTTCGGTCTTTTACTGAGGAAGTATCTTGGTAGGCCACAGCTTGAAGATTGATTGTGTATGCTGAAATTTTATTAGAAGCGGAACAATTTTTAATTGCATGGTAAAAAGTTTACAGGTTTTTCACGCAAGATCTTTCTTTATTCACCGTTCTTTATTACGTGGAGTTCCTTTTGTGTCTGATAAAATTTTGGTCATGTTAGTCTACGACTTTTATAATTTTAGTTAGCATTGAAGAAATCATGAAGTCATAGGACTGCGAAAACATTCAACTAACATGGATTATAAATTTATGTTAAACGTTCTAAAATTTTTCTTACTAAGCTTCTGGATAAATGCTATTTCACTGCGGCCGAAGGTTTGCTGTTTCTCACTTAAAGTCCTATACGAATTGGGCCAGTTTGGTGGTTTGGCCCAGCACGCAAATAGATGAATAGTTTTGTATTTTCAATCACCCAATGTTTTATACTTTGTTTCTCTCTATCTTCTTCTTGAGGCATGAGGTTCCTTGAACTACCTCAGTATGTATAATTAAATATAATCGATAAATATGTGATATCGTGTGTTATTAACATACTCAAAGTGGAAAATAACTTCTGGTGGACAGAGTGTAAGTTCCTCCTATTTTTGAGTGCCTAAATCTTCAAGAACGGGTTTGATTGCAGGTGACTGGCATGAGAGCTGTAGGAGATGAATGTGAAAGATTTATTTACAATGTTTTCCGTGAAAAGGTAATCTAAAGGGGGATAGGTTTATCATATGCCTTTTGTTTTTCCTCTAGAAAACGATATACTATTTATGCAGGTTGAAATGCCAGTCGAAAAATCGATAGACACATTGGTGAGGCTGGGGCTTGTTACACGGGAGACTGTCGATGGGCAAATAAGAGTGCAGGCTGTTCCCTGTAGCAGAGCACATGCAATTCTTCAGAAACGTTGGAGTAGTTTAATTGGCTGTGGTGATTGATTACTGATGCATAATATTCAAGCTTTAGATATAGACAGACAGTTTCTATCTTAGTTTATCCATTATGATTATTGTAAATAAGTCAATTCACTGAAGATCGGGTATCTGTAGAATAAACAAGTTGTAGAGGTAGGCATATTTTTGCCAACTTTTGCTAGTGTGTGATTTCTCTATAATATTGAAGTAAATTATTTATGTTTTTCGATGTTCACTTGCATGTTTTTTGGGGCCTGGATCCCTCGATTTTTGAAACTAAATGAGCTCCAAACTATTTGGGAGTTGAGTCAAACTATTGTTTTGCTGAGAAGACACTGACCCAAAACTTTGATCAAGGGAATCGAGTCTTTTGCCAGAAAATATTAAGGTGTCGTATTGGAATAGGCCCCCTTTGCTGCAGCAGGCCTCCATTGACGATATTTGGTTCTTTTATTTCCAGAAAGTGGTTCGTGAGGTATTAACAAATGGACAGATCAGGCGACGAGAAAATGTGAGGATCCTTAATATGTTTAATTATCGCACAATTATATTATCCATATTATATTATTAAATTTAAGACACTTAGAATAATTAATATTTAGTGTCATTGTCTGTTTTCATAATTATATATATTAATAAAGTGTTGAAACTTTAATGTAAGTTAATATGTAGCTTAGCGGATAGTCTTTATTTTTTAATTATCAAGTTGTTGGTTTAATTCTTACTTGGTGTTTTTTTTCTTTTTCTTTATTTATTTATTTTTTAATTAATATATCAAAATTGCAGTGTGGTCTTTTACTGTTTTTTATAATTATATCTTGATCTTCATTTAAATATAAACTAAATAAATTATAAAAAATGTGGTATATGCATGCAACGCGTGTATCGGTACACTAAAATTAATTATACATCCAAGACTTAATAAAATGATTTCGACGCATGGCCTCAAATTTTAAGCATGACATCGTCGTATGAGGGACATGGCACATATCATACTCATAATAAATAACTCATAGTTAAAATCAAAGTTCTAAAAATGCAAAGTGTGATAAAACATCAAGATTTACAAGATTAATTGTGAAAAATGTTTTATTTTTATATTTTTAATTTTCAAGTAATTAATAGATTAAATAATACATAAACATACAAATTTTAATAATAAATGCATATATTTTCAAGTTATCAAACACACAAGTCTTAAAATCATAATTTTTTTTGGCATTTAGCAATTTTTCCTGTTTTAAAATTTTATATCATTATAAATTTATTATTTAAAATAAATTAAATTTTATATAATTTTTTTTTTTGTTTTTCATGCTTTTTCGCACTTTTTACATGTTTAATATGGTCAATCATAGAGTTGACGTTTTTGTCCAAACGAAGTTTTTTTCTCACACTTCATGATTAATATGACTTAATCGATGCTTCTTAGAACACTTCGTAAAATATTATGTATTGACAAAAACTTTTGTAAGACATATCTTTATTTGGGTCATCTATAAAAAAATATTACTTTTTATATCAAAATATTACTTATTATTGTAAATATGAGCATGGAACGATGTAACCGATAAAGATTCATGAGACCGATTCATAAAAGAACTACTAGTATGTATAATAGATAGTCAACAACACATGTTGCACATATAAATCCGCGAATACATCTAAAGTTTATAATGATTTTGTTGTCATACATTTGGTGTTCTAAACAATATTAAAATACGATTAAGCGCGAAACGTGGACATGAATTCTATAAGAACCAATGGATCGTGACAAGTCCGACCTATCCCGAAAAATTGTCGGCTTAGGAAAAAGCTTCACTTCAAACATAAATGGTCAAAAAAAATTGACCATATTAAGTATATAAAAAACGTAAAAAAGCGCTAAAAAGAACAAATTTTTAGATAAAATTTTTAGTTATTTTTTATTTTTAAAATAAATTTTAACTTTTGAATTTTATTTTAAGTAATAAATATTTACTTATATAAAAATTCTACACCCAAAAAAACCCTAAGGTTATCGAAATATTTGTCTCGAACCCTCGCATTCCTTGTGTCCAAGAGACGACGCTTGACCCAACAACAATTGACAAATTTTATCCAGCAAGACAACAAGCTAATTTTGGTTTTAATCCTTTTCTAGTCAATGCAAGTTGACATGAATTCTCCATTAATGCTTTGTTTGATTGTATGGAACATTATTCATCATCCCTACCAACAATTCACCATAAATTTACCAACAAATTCAATACAAAAGGATTATTAATGAAATACAGCCATGCAGAAAATATCTCTTCAGTGTCAAAACATAAAGGTAAAATTAAACAACAGTATGCATTGAACATTTTTATTATGATATTTTGGCATTCCTCAGCGACTCAGAGATTATTACACCTGCTGATGTTCTCATGTGGTCCAGGCCAAGCATAGCAATACAAGAGTCGTCGGTCCTTAGGTGTGGTTGGACTAGTTCCCAAATCTTTTTCTTCTGAACCTGCACAGTATCGGATAGCCAAGTTGCAAGTCTATTAGAGGTAAAAGGCCATCAGACAGGTCAAGAGCTAGAGTAGTTGAGGTAAAAGATGATAGAAAGAATTCTAAAAATTTGATGAGTACTGTACGAAAGTAGCCATGACCATAATTCCTTTGAATCGTGAACCAAAATTAAAAACATCTCCCGAAATTAAAACTGAAAAAAAAGTTCAAAACCCAGGATTTATGGTAGGATTCCAATCCAAACAATTAAGAAACTGGAAAACGGTTTCAACTGCTTCATGAAATTGGTCTTAAAAGATATGACAATTAAAAACAAAAAAACAAGTGTTTGATTCCCTTTTCCCTTTCCTTGTCCTTCCCAGTCGATGGCTCGAGGATATCGATCGCACCACACTATGCTCTTTCTACTACAAATCTTCATCAGGAGATTGATTATAATGGCTTCCCTAAAGTTACTATATACCGTACTCCAATCACACGATGATGTAAATTTCTTTCAAGAACTTCCCAAGACCTTCCAAGGTTTAATGACCTTTAGTCAACAAAAATTCTAGAGCATGCACCTGAGATTATTTTGTTCACATGAACAAGCAGCATGGACCTATTTTTGGATAGCTTCTAGATCACGAAAAACCAAGTATATTTCTAACATCTGCTGTAACACTCTAAAAATCACATAAACAGCATTATAATCCAGTTATACAATCCCCAGCACTTGGTTTAGTAACACTAATGAATGCTAGATAACTATTATTCCGATGGCTTTATCACACTGATAGATAGGGCTTTTCTGATCTTGTTCACTGCTACTCCTAATCATTCTAGCAATATGCAGTTCACAGATAAGTGATTGTATCCATTGGAAACTATAATTAAAACACTATCATTTATGTCGCATATCATCCCCAGTACACGCAACATGCTTCAGGCACTTAAAATTTACTAAGAGTAGCACTTATCAAAGAAATCAGAGCAAAAAACATGAGGAAACGTTTACATCCTGATTCAAGATTTCATCCTGGTGAATTCAGAACCTCAGTGGTAAAAAGTTTGATCACACAGGAAAATTAGAACTTCATTTTCTAGGTTGTATTGGAGAAGTAATGACACGGAAACAGAATAAAATTGTGCTCTTTTTATGGTTTGGCCAAAATCCAAATAGAAGAAACACATGCAGGGGTCCATTCAAAAACGTTTTAACTGTTCTTTTTCATGAAGTATTATCACGATCCTTCAAATACCCTTTATGCACTAAATAATATCTCACAGATGAATGTGTTGACAACATTTTGATTTCATAAATGTAATATAAATCAATCACGAATCTTAACAGGAGAATTTACCTGGTTTGGTGTTGCAATCTCAGGTAGGCTGTCTTTCTCATCTTCAGAACCAAACCACACTCTTTCACCAGGTACAGCACCCTCAGGCGGCACAAGAAGCTCAACCTTCTCATGTGCTTCATCAGAGGCCGCCATCAACATCCCGGATGATTTCACGCCACGCATATTTCTAGGCTTTAGATTAGCAAGAACTATCACATTCCTGTCCTGTACAGACAAATGGTAAAGGGTAACAAATGGGCATAAAACACAAGGCTCTGTAAAATTCGGTCCCTTCGGTCAAGTATATTTCTTCAGCCTAGGAACACAAGAAAGAGACGATAACAAACAGAATTGAGGCGGGCGGACCCCGCAAGTCAATCGGGCAAGAAATCAAACAAGATCGAATCAAACCAAGTGATTACGAATAGGAAAGGAAGAATAAAAAATGCAAAATAAAGGTAATATGGATTCACCTGGAGAAGGTTAATGGGAATGTAATTGACTAGGCCGCTGCATATGGTTCTGGGTTCTGGCTCGCCCACATCCACCTCCTCAACATAGAGGGAATCGGCCTCTTCATGCCGCCATACCTTGACGATCCTCCCAACCCGTATGTCCAACGTGTTGCACGTTTCCTTTATAATGTTCTTCGAATCATTGGCAGCATCCCCATCATTCCCCGCTGATTCCAATGTTGTCGTCGCGGCTCCTGTTGGTTTAGCGTTATCCTGGGCCTGCTCAGTGCAGTAGCATTGCGTTCTTCTTCTTGAGGATGATGAAGACATGATTCTGCTGCCGTTGCTGGTTACGGTGGAAACGGGGAAGGAGAGGCGGCCATGGGAATTAGTCTTGATTAAGAGATGCAGGCGGCGGAGTGTGTAGCGCGAGCGAAGAAAGGATTGAGTAGCAGCAGTAACAGCTGCCGCCATGACCACTCACTCTTCAGACTCCTCACAATTCCATTTAAGAACATTATATGCCAAATTCTCTATTTACCTTTCCAGTGATATTTAGGAAAATAGATTTAATAAAAAAAATGTTTTTTTTAAAAAAAACCAAGTTTTAAGTGTATTTGAAATATATCATCTTTTTTATAAAAAAAATGATTAAGGTTAGATAATCATCTCTTACTTATATTGTAGCGCAAATTTTAAACTGAAAAATATAATTTATGCACTAAACTCAAAATTCAACTACTCAAATCATTTACTTCAAATCTTAGACCAATATTCTCGGAATATTCATTTTATTTTACATATATTAATTTTTATTTTTATATAATATTTTTTTTATAAATCAACAATATAATTATAATAATGTTTATGTTATATAATCAAAATTATATTATTAATAAAGGTAAATAACAATATTTAAGTTTAATATTTAATTATTATATATTATTTGTATTATATAGAGAATACGAAGTAAAACACGAAATTATTAAAATTGATTAATAACTTGAATATAAGAAATGAATTAAATAAAACTTCAAACATTTGAATCAATTAAAACATTTTGTAGTGAGAAGTGATGAGCACTTCTATCTTTCATCTTTTTATATAGACCAAGAAATTTTTGAAATTTGACATGATCATCGACAATCACTAAAAAATCATTAAATCAAATCATTAAATCAAATCATTAATTAAATATTAAAAAATTATTTATTTAAAAATCTATTTATAAATTTATTTTGTTAAATATTTTTAAATTTTATGTTTACATTTCTAATTATTAAAATAATAAAATATTATAATCTAATCTAAGTAATATTTATAATATTTAAAAACAAATAATAACATTAAAAAATAAAAAAATAAAATAAGTGCACCAAATTTGGCCCTGGAAAACCTGCGCCAAATTTGGAGTGCCCCTGTTTTGATGTCATATTGGAGATGTCCTTGACTAATACCAAACCATTTTCTAATGTAATTTACCATTAAAAGACATAGTTTATGATCGAAGAATTCACACGCGATCGAGAAATCAATCTGTCTCATCCATATCAACTGTTGTGCTTCTGAGAAGGAATGAGAGTCTAAGAGAAGAATTAGCCAATGCGTCTACCACTGCATTGCTCTCATAGCATATGCATGCATGTGGAATTGGGAAGTCCATCAAGCTAGATTGAATTGGTGTAATGATATGACAAAGCTCTCAACTAGTACTACCCATTGAATTGGTCGACAAAGAAACCTTCGAATCCACTCCAATTACAAAGGGAAATAAATATATATGATGTTTAAAAAACTCCAACACACGAAGTATATACTTTGGCCTGTACATGTGGAGTTTGTTAGACAGAGGATTGTGTCGTGCTCTGTCCATCGTGTGGAGGACTGGTGGATTTCTGTGTTGCTTTCACAACATATTTTGGGTACATCGGGATAGGACACCAAAACTGTCTCCTTATTATTCAATATTAGAGTCTAGGATATTATGCTTAAATATATTTTTGTATCACTCGTGTTATTTTGAGCTTAGAATAATGGATATTTGACGTCTTTGCGACCCTCACAGAATTAGCAGTATTTTGGTTCTGTAATTTGCACACTTTCCATTATTGGTCATGTTGTAAGTCAATTCTCTATTTTATTTCATTAACTGACACTTGTTTTTCAAATTTAATCAATTTTCAGGGGAGTATTGATGAGACATCGAACACGTCAACAATATTAACACTACATCAGTATTTTCCCAAGTCATATCAGCAATTCTCGGCCTCATCTCAATAGTCTTCACCTCTCGATATAACTTCTTTGCAAGTAGGACGAAGTAAAATTGTGTGCTCGAACTGAGCCACATAACTCCCCTTACTGTCGCAGAGAGGAGGGCACGGCTGTCAAAGTCGCAATATAATACACATTTAATATATCAGTTTGATATAAACCAATTATGGTGGAAGCTAGATCACTAAATGCATGCAAAAAAAACTCAATAATCATCAAAGGTTGCAGTAATCGCAATCAAACATCTATCTGACAAAGTTCAACTCTACTATGCAGGATAATGAAGCTACCACGATGAAATTCAAGCAAGTGTAAGGAATGGGAAGAATAATTTTGGTTTGTTATACTGTTGAAGATTCGATTTACCATTCATCTGGGTCGTGATTATGAGAACGTACACTTCATCTCTATACTACTATCACACCAATACAACTAATATTTTACACCTTGTCTGATATTCTCTCTTGGTGAGACCATATTAGCAAAACCGAATCCATCACACAAACAAGTACTGAAGTTTGATTGTCTTCCATCTTTTAATAGCTGCAACATCAGAATTTCATATACGAGGAGAGCTATTGGCCATTACATTTTATTTTCCGTATCCCAACATTGTAAGTTGGCGAACACATACCTACACCCAAGATGAACACTAATCGTTCTATGGTTATTCTATATTCTTTAGAATGGACCATTTGGCAACTTTGTCCAGCATTCCTCCACATTTAAAATTGCTGATAAGCTCATGCCAACTGATAGCTTCTTATTTTAGCTAGATAGTTCTCAATCAGGTGTTACAAGAAAATTTAGATCACATCAAGCTCGAGCGCAAGTTCAAGGCTAGAATCACTACATTATTAATTGCATGATAACATCATAATAACTGAGACTACCTATTACAAATCTGTCTCCTAGTTTTGATGATTCAGCTGGAGTATTGCTTTAATTTTTATAGTTTTTCTATTGATCCTTTGGTTTTTTTTTTTGTCATAAACATTTATTTTAACCCAAAAGGGTTAAGGGGAGAGGCTCAGGTTTGAGCTAGCCAAGACTCCAATTGTGCGGAATAATAGTTGTGAAACCAACTTTGAGATTTATGGGAAAAAATACTTGTGAACATTAGACCTTGGGAGAAAAATCATTTCAATTTATGCAATATGTAACTGTAGATCAAGCCCAAGCTTGCATATTTTTCAGTTTAATTTTCCAACATAGAAATAAATGCAGCTAAAAAATGTTGACTTTTTTTTTTGCCATAAGAAGTATAGTGTAAGTTTCTTAAACAACAATTCATACCTGAATAATACCAACATCACACAAATTCTTCAGTGCCATCAAATACTTAGTTTCCCCAAGGCGGTCTAGATAACGCCTACAAAAGGCCAATGTAGAGAAATTTTTATTAATTGTTGCCAACAACTGCTTTGCTCTGGGCAACCGCAGAGGAATATGGCCAACATCAAAATTCTTCATGTAATGGCTGCATTCTAGATCTTCTCTGACATATCCTTTCCCTGCATGAAAAAGAGGAGAAACATAAAGCTTTTTGTATCCAGCATTACTAATTCAACAGTTTCTACTTCAACGTAAACAGAATATGTCACCTGTAGATCCAAAAGTCTCAATTGCATAAAATTCACCCTCTTCCATTTTTGTTTGTTCCCCTCCTTTAACTATAGGAACAGATTTCCCACCATGGATTTGATAACTCCCGATACTATGCCCATTCAAATTCCGAATACTTTTTACTGCCAAAACAGCCAAACCATCCAGAGCAATCGTATAACTTCAAAACGTAGGGTATAACATCAAAACGTAGTAAAGCAACTCCAAGTACAAGCTACAAAAAATAACAAAATATGGAAATTTTAATCTTATTTAGCAATTAATTTATATTCATCAATTCATGTTTGATTGCTTGATTAACCAGACTACTTCAATCTCTCGAGCTAAATAGATAAAGATAAAGCGGCTTAAAATTTCTACTGATCCATGAACATCTAGAAACAGAATAATCCAGCAATTTTTTACTATCCACAGTCAACCTGTCAAGTGAAGTGAATTTTCAATAATTCCTTCAAAACAGAATTTCCAAGACCAATTTCAAATTCCAGGTGGCCTGGAACTTTTGATATCTAGGCGACAGAGAGAGAGAATGCAGTCCAGTAATCAACCTGGCTGTAATTTGCCATAAAGTGGTGATTGACATGGTGACATACTTACTGGAGCAACAAATTATAATATTCGTAAATTAGGAGTAAGCTCTGCCTTTATCAGTTTAAAGAGTACATGTGCTTTATTCTGTGTCCAGTACTTGTCCTCTGAAGAAAGAAAATGCAACAAAAATAACTCAAATATATATGTTTACAGACTTGGGTATATCTGGGATAAGTCAGCGTCTAGATCTAGAAGTAACAATTTTGTAAATGGCGAGAGGCAGTTGCCGCGTCAGCCGCCTAGGCACAGCGGTTGAATTTATTTTAGCAATTTTTTACAGGTAATCATTTATAATCATGCAATGTAATTACAAATAATCATCATTTTTTATGTATTATATGTAATTAAATAATGTTCATGCATAAAAAAAACTCATACAATATAATACAACCTAGACAAAGTACAAATAAATATATAAATGCAAATTAACAAGATAATTAAGATGGTGGCTAATGGCGGCCGGAGGCACTTTGAGGCAGATAGTGGCTGATAGTGAAAGACACTTGAAACCAAAAGTAAATAAAAAAGAGTGTGAGAGGTGTTTTTATTATATCTAGGGTTTTTTAAATTGATTGATTTTGACTGATTTTTAAAATTATTTGACTGTTGTCCAGGATTTTAAAATCATTGACTGCGTCAGCCGCCTCCACTGCCACCTGCTTGCCCGCCGGATAGCCTCAGATCGTCTATAGAGACCGTCTTAGACAAAGCCGAGCGGTCATTTAGAACACTGAGAAGTAATGACTTGGGGAAGGGACAAAGAAAAATACAAGAGTAGGGAGTTGGGTATAGTTGAGTAGGCTATTATTTTGTTTGAGCGAGATTACTAACTTACGCTGGGGTAAAGAGAGTGGATTGTCTTGGTATATAGGACTACCATACAAAGACTACCTCGGGGAACTATGGTTTTCATTATATGCCATTTAATTTCACCTTAACACCTTCTTTGTTTAGCTGATTATTGTTGGTGAATCAGTATAATTTTGTGGTTGCAACAATATGCTTTCAAAGACCAATAAATTTCCAACACAAAACATGCTACACCAGCACTGAGCAGAGTGTATCTCACACAAGTTACTAGTATTCTGCTCAAGCCTATACCTTGAAACACCTTTCCATTAATTTCAACCTCATATGACTCCATGACCTCCTGGATTGCTGCACCAACATCACATAAGCGCACATCAATTCCAGCTTCCTGAAAATAAGCAAAATTTCACAAGTAGCACCGAGTTGTTCTCGTGAGGTTTCACTGTTCATTATGCAGAATATAGGTTTAAGAAAAAGATGTTTGCATAAAATGTAGGAAGCCCACCTTGATTCCCGTATTCGTAGCTTCCCTCGCGGCCTCGAGAAGTGGATTAAACATTGGGTTAAATGCAACAGTAAATGCACAGTCGACTATATGCCCTGAAGACAAAAAAAACCAATATAGCATTAAAACTAAGTAAAGTAAAACGCAGTCTGGCAAAAAAGATCAAGGAGCCTCGAAAGTATTAACACAGAGCAAAAGCTATATCACCATCGATATGAGTTCCGAAGTCCAGTTTCATCACATCATCATACTGTAGTACAGTTTTATCTCCAGTATTTGGTGTCCAATGAGCAGCCACCCTGAAATAAAAGTGGGCAGAAATAGAATGAAGTCATTAGAACAAGTGCACTATCACGGAAAGCCTACCTAGGCCTAAACATCACAAGGTCAGATTCCCCAGCTGACATCAAACTTACCAATTCAATGAACATCCTGTAGGAAATGCAATTCCTGCTTGCAAACCATTTTCAGATATTAATTTACGAACTGTATTTTCCAAGGTCTCACAAAGGTCTATCATCAACATTCCAGGCTTCAAAATTTGTTTTACATACTTTCGGACCTGTCCAGTATTAACATAACTTGTGAATGCATGCTGATTCTTAACTAAATTTTGTTCAAATGCGCCCAATTATACTAGTATATGACAAGTGAAAGCTACCTGACGGTGAACTTCTGCTGCTTGGCGAACTGCATTATAAATTGGCTTTTCCAATCGTTCTAGTTCTCTCTTCTCTTCGGATGTAATTCTCCACACGTTCCTATATTGAGTTAAAATTTCAGAAATAAAGATAAATAAACAATATAATTTTTTGTAAAATTGATTGCACTTAAAAATAGCTAATTGATGCAGTGGCAAGGTATAGAAACACTAAATGAAAGACAGATGAGCCTCATTGATACATATAAAGGAAAAAACTTGCTACCCCACATTCAAATTTAATTATTATCTCCCAGTGATAAGAAATAACTACAGTACAGGAGGAGAGACATCTCTTTCTTTGATACTGATTATCCTCAAGTAATCTAAATGACAATCCTTAAGTTTACAAGAAATTTTAACAGTAGTTCCAGAAAATCTTTTAAGGACCAGATGATATCTTTTTCTTCATAATAGATGATTTATGACTGAAGGCATCTCCATTTCTAGAATTCAGCTGCCTCTACTCCTTCAAGTAAAAAGGAGTTTTGATGAACCTTAAACTTAGAAAGACAGCCCTAATGATCACTGATTGCCACAAAATACTCCATAAAAAAACCTCATCTTCTATTGTTGACAACCCACCTAAATCTTGGAATCTGGAGCACGCCTAACAAAATCAATAAGCTCGGAGATGCAACACATACTATTATTTGAAATATTGGAGAAAAACCTCACTCAGCCTGAAAATAATAGTATAATACCAGAGTAAATTCCTATGGCCCTGAATAAATGCAAATTGCTACAAGATGATTGCCAAAAAAGCACCAGGGAGATGACTCTAGTGAAAATAATAAAATGTGTGAGAGGTAACAAAGACATATCAAGGATCACAAACCTGTTTTATATCAAATAATTTCCTAAATAGTATACTCGGACGACTAGTTTTGGACGAATAGAATTTACAAGAGGTGACACGCGACAAATCAACAACCACAAACTTGCTTCGTGATCATAGAGCAAATATTTTCAAAAAAGTTCAAATTTTATTTAGAAGGAAGCCATAAACAAACAGAACCCTCGACCTGGACTAAAGCTACT
Source organism: Primulina eburnea (assembly GCF_022965805.1). NCBI lineage: Eukaryota > Viridiplantae > Streptophyta > Magnoliopsida > Lamiales > Gesneriaceae > Primulina > Primulina eburnea. The sequence goes on along the minus strand of NC_133103.1, from coordinate 46,402,088 downwards.
CAGAACTTCAACACATCAAATCTAGTAAAGCCATAAAATTTTATGAATCACAATCAAGGACCAATTAAAAGAGAAAATCTAAGAGAAACCCAATTAGAGTGGATGTATGGAAAAGGATAAATGAGGAACACATACGAAAACATAAAAAGCAATGTTCTTCAATCTTGACTCGTACCCAAATTAGAGAATTAACAAGGACACACGCATAACAAGGTTTTTTTTATATGGAATCATTATCATTCCATGCACCTATCAATAATCACTATGGATATATATCTTGATTCTTTCAAATGAAATAATTTTGTTCTTCCCAAGGATTTTTATTTTTGTTCCTACTTATAATTCATTTTCTTTTTTCTAGACCAACAATCTCTCAGCAAAACAAAAATAAATTCACAGTAACTAAAGGGAAGAAAAATATCACAAAGCTCTTACTTTTCATTCCAAAGAGTTAGTGAAGTATCTAGAAACTTAGCACCATATATTAACTACTAAAAGGAACAAAAATAATAAATAAACAGACATACTCATCCTTATATTGTTGGATTTCACCCTCCGGAAACTCGCCCGATGCAAAGAGTTCTAAAACAGGAATAGATGGAGGGTCAGTTTGCTGAGGTGGTTCTTTCTTCTTCCTGCAAATAAGAAAAAGATGATTACAAGTTACTCGTAGCCCAGCTGGAAAACAAAGACAAAAATCTCAAAACAATGAAAGAAAAAAACCAAGGGATATATGTGAATATTATTTTCTCACTTGCTTTTACTCTTCTTCTTCTTCTTCTTCTCTGCAGCTTCTAACATTATCAAATACATGCAATGTAAAAGTTAGACAGAAAAAAGTTAAATAAAACTATTAAACAGAAGAGCTCATCAATAGAATTCTACAACAATTCAAAGTGAAGAATACAGATTCCTCATATGAATGAATCCATAAAAATCTTCACTCAATCAGAAAGTTAAAAGAAAAATACACTAGACTGTCAGTGGAACCATCAAACAAGGTGTGCTAGTAAATACACACGAAAACAAAATTCAATACGCTTACAAACATAACAAAAAGAATGGTGACGAAAGTCACCACAACCAAACAATTCCAGAGAACTTCTTCCTATTATCAACTCTTTGTATATTGTAACACAGAATACACTTTTTATTGAGGTAGCATCAGTTAAGCAAACAGGAAAATCATGGTTATGATCCCACGTGATTCTAGAAGGAAAAGGAAATTAATGTAATACATAAAAAGGATAAAGTTTCACAGACAAACTGTCATACCTAAGAAATGTATACACCTAAAACAAACTAAATTAGAAATCAACAAGAGTGACCAGCAGTCATCATTTCCACAATGAGGATAAAGAAATATAAAGAAAGAAAAATTTCAAAAACCACAATTATCCCCTCATTCTTTAACGTGATGAATATTGATGTCACGTTCCATGAAAATGAACTTTATTTCCCTACTCGTCACCTTCAGGGGGAGTACCCAGGTTTGGAAGATAAGGAGGATGAGGATCCTTTTATTTTACCTACCTTCTAAGTTCTAATCTGCCAAGCCCTCAATCTGTCCTAGAAAATGTCCCAAGAGATGTCCCGAGATTGTTTGGTTGAACATATTCAAGGTGGAAAGCTCTCTCAGTCCCTAAACTTGTGCAAATCCAAGAGTCCGAACCGAGCTCTACACCTGAGGTAACAATTGAAATTCCCATCACACACAATGAACATACACCTCACTCGGTAGATGACCCTAGCTTGCACGTTCCTATTGCCCTTCGCTATGAAATCAGAGATTGCATAAAACACCCACGCTACCATGTCTTAAAATTTGACAATTTTTCACCATCACATAAAAGCTTCTTAGTAAGTTTGAACACATTCATATCCCTTCCACACTATTTGAAGCATTGCTAATGAAAACTGGAAACAAGCCATGAATGTGGAAATGGAATCTTTGGAGAAAATAACACTTGCGAGATTACTGATTTGCCTTTGGGAAAGACATCAAAAGGGTGTAAATGAGTATACACCGTGAAATATAAATCAGATGCACAATGAAGAAATATAAGGCGAGGCTGGTAGCTAAGGGTTATACACCGACATATGAGGTGGACTATCAAGAAACATTTGCTCCGGCTGCTAAAATGAATACATTTTGAGTTATATTATCTTTGGCAGCAAATTATTGATGGGTATTGCAGCAGGTTGATGTACAAATGCCTTCTTACAGGTTGAGTTCTATTATCTTTGGCAGCAAATTATGGATGGGTATTGCAGCAGGTTGTTGTAAAAAATGTCCTCTTACATGGAAACCTTGAGGAAGAAATTTACATGGACATTCCATCGGGATATGGGAAAAATGTAAGAAAGGGACCCATATGTAGATTGAAAAGAGGCCCTGTATGGTGGCGCCTCAAGCAATCTCCTCGGGCCTGGTCTGGAAGACTTACATGAGTAATGCAATCCATGAGATACAAACAGAGTCAAGGAGACCATACTTTGTTCATTAAACACTCGAATTCTGGTTTAGTCACTATATTACTTGTCTATGTTGATGACATTATTATCGCAGGGAATGATGAGAAAGAGAAACAAGGCCTTAAATAGGGACTAACAATTCAATTCGAAATTAAAGATATGGGAAAGTTGTAGTACTTCCTTGGCATTGAAGTAGCATATTCGAAGCAAGAAATACTTATATCCCAACAGAAATACATCACTGATTTGCTCCGAGAAACAGGGAAATTGGCTTGTAAACCAATTAACACACCTATAGAATTCAATCATAAGCTTGGAGAGGTCGGCATGACAAAATGGTGAATAGAGATATGTATCGGCGCCTTTTGTGAGAAGACTCATTTATCTCTCTCGCACAAGACCGGAAATGGCATATGTTGTAAGTGTGATCAGCCAAGTCATGCATGACCCAAAAGAGACACATTTACGTGCAATTGACTGGGTATTTCAATACTTGAAGGGCACTATGGGAAAAGGAATTATGTTAAAAAATGTGACAATATGGTACTTGAAACATACACACATGCGGATTATGTTAGATCAATTAGTGACAGAAGGTTGACTACAGGGTATTGTACATTCCTTGGAGGAAATCTTGTCACATGGCAAACTAAGAAATGAGATGTTGTAGCTAGGTCAAGTGCCGAGTCAGAATTCATAGCCATGGCTCAAGGGGTTTGTGAGTTGCTTTGGTTGAAGATTATCTTAGACGATCTAAGAGTAAAGAGAAGTGGACATATGAGACTCTATTGTGACAACAAGTCAACAATTAGCTTTGCTCATAATCCAATGCAATACGATCGAACAAACACATTGAAGTTGATAGACATTTCATTAAGGAGAAGCTAGATAGTAGCTTAATTTGTACACCTTATGTTTCTTCAGGCAATCAATTAGCCAACATATTCACCAAAGAATTAAATGGTCAGTTGTTTCAAGAGATTTTGTCCAAGCTGTAAATGATAGATATCTATTCACCAGCTTGAGGGGATAAGAAGATATAATTAGAGATAATTGACAAAATCAACTCTTGGTAACTTAAGATAATTAGAAGATCCTTTAATTAAAAGGATTACAATTCTGTTTCATTTTTCTGTTATCTTAATGTTTCTATAAATGGGTACTAATGATTGTAAATATTGTGGGAGATATAATGAAAAGTACATTATTTATTTCCAAAAATCATGTTCTTTCTCTTCATTTGACAGTAAAAAAGCACTGTTTAAACATGATTAAGACATCATTAATTAAGTAAAATGAGGTGTTTAATCAGCATCTAGTTCGGAATCACCAAAGGTTTGTTCAGAACCACCGAACGGTTCAAACCTTCTGAAGGGTGATCGGAACATCCGAACCCACTTAGGTGTCCAACTCGAACCTCGGTTTGGATCTTTCGGTCGTATTTGTCCAATGTGGTGTCGAAGCGAGCATGACACGTAACAGCAGAGCAGGTTCGGAGCTTTCGAACCTAGATTCGGGACTTCCGAACTCTGCTTATAAATAGGTCATTTCAGATTCAGAATTCTCACACCATTTACTTAATTTTTCTCGCAAATCTCAGTGCAATTCTAGGTATTTCTAGTCGTACTCGAAGGCCAAACGAGTTGCGAAACACGTTCGAAATAGGCGACAACTCGAGGATCAACAGGCGAAGCTAACATCCCCAAAGAGCTAACGATCGGCAAAATCCGAAAGCGTTAGAAATAGTATGGGGATAGAATTTATCATTACAAAGCATGTTTAGAGAAATGAGCACAGGAGTCCGGAATGAGTAATCTTTATCCTTTTGACTATGATCTCTAGTATTAGAGCGTAGGCAATAGGCATAGTGACCCATACTATAGTAAAAGTGTGTAATTACTGACTGAGATATTCAGCGGAATATACATTCTTATTGCATATTTTACTTGTCATATGTTGAATAATTTATTGTCGTGGTATATATCTTGCATTGCATATCACATTGACATGTTATCATTTGATATAGCCTTGTTGAACAGGGCCGCAGCCCTCTTTCTTGGCCTATAGAGTACCGCGAGCCATCCACTGACTATACGGACCGCACGCTACAGTGACTCGAGCGTTACAGGTCCAAAATCTTATCTAGTGTGAAAGCCACCAACTGATTCTACGGACCAGGGTGTTACACACTTAGACATCTCTAGACTGAAGATGATTCCAGTATTGACCCCTGATCACCAGTTCAAGATACATGCATTTGCATATAGGTTTGTATACTCATATTTATGTATTGAGTGATTTGGTCACTTACGTCATTGCTTTTAACTTGGGCACCCTATTCTCATGGGCAAGTCTCAGGTTGGATGAGCCGGTGGCTAGACAAGACCCAGATTTTACTCGGAGGAGGGTATCCATTTAGTTGTTGGGATTTTTATTTGTCTCCATTGATATGTTTGTATAACAATTATGTTGTTTCCACATTTTTGTTCGCGTTTCGGGAGATCATGGTTGGCTATATTTTCGTTGTTTTATGGACTTTATCAGCATTGGTGGGATTTGATTATTGTCGAATTACTGATTATTTAAGTTTTTATTATGCATGGAAATTTTTGATTTATTGTAGGAGTCTCAGGTAAGGCTCTACAAAGGTCGTGCAAAAAACATAAAATGGCACTCCTTGAAGATAGAAGTTGGCATAGCACAACAAGTCCATATGAGGCCATATAGAAGGCATAATGAAAATGAAGAATAAAAGGCCACGATTTTACACAGAAAGCAGCTGAGATGGGATAGAAGAATGTAGAGAATATAGATTTTTTCATTCAGGTCTTTGTCCAACACTATTTCGCAAGAAGCTCAGAAAATTCTTGCAGCTGTAACCATGAAAAGCCAAAGTTATAAGAGGTGCTATCAAATCTCATTAGCCCAACTCTAATTCATACAACTCAATCACATGCTAGAAAATGACAGTTCCAATCTCGAGACCAAGTATGAAATAAATTAACAGGAATGGGGTGGTGCAATGAAAACCTATCATGAAGCTACAGACTTGAGAAAGAAGTTTCTCAAGTAACAGATGATGAATTGCCATATGCCAGTACCATGGTGAAATGCATCTTCATGAAGAGGAACCACATTCTCATGCTACAACATACCATAAAGATCAACAATTATTCAAATTTTTATACAAAACTTTGATACCTTCGTATTAATCCAGCTTCCAGTACTACATTAATCAAAGTCTCAGGCTATTCCATCTAGTCATATTTTTTAATGATTGAGAATTGGTGGAACAAACTGCTAGGAAGTTTTATTTACAGATAAAATTTGTGAATAGCACCTTCAAACAAATTACTTTGAACTCCATCAAGGGTTTGCACCACCGATCTCAACTATCTAACTTGATAGGCAACAAAATGAGGTTTTCTAGTTTCTTAAAGTGGTAAGTTGCAAAGATAGATCTTTATAATATATTCCTCAGTATGTGACTTTGTAGCCAACACAATCATATATCTGTTTCTTGTCAACATATGCAATTCAATAAGTTTCAAGGAATTAATGATTTATGCAGCCATGGGGGGTGTCTAATGCAAGAATGCATATTACCTACTTCAATTAATACATCTGATGTTCTTATACAAGTAGGGAAGCAGAATTACAAGTTCAAACCTTTGAATTTTAAGCACAGAAGCGCAAAAGAAAGCTAAAAATCTCATTGAAAGCTGAAACCATCTGGCAGAAGCACAAACTTCACAAATATCTTGATTACATATAGCATTTTCAGTTCAGGACATGAGTCACATGACCACGTCTTTCCCAAATGAAGCAGAATTCGAGTCATTAATTAAAATTTTAACCAAAAAAATCATCGTCAGTTCGTTCTTTTATGAATTCACATAAGCAACCCTGCTTATCTTATTCACAATAATCAACTCCACCCCTCGATCAAATACCAAAACTTTAGATATCCACTCTTTCACCTAATACAACAACATATGAGAAAATTACCTTGTGGCTCGTCCAAAGTCAAGCCATCAACTTTATCCTCGACCTCCTCATGTTCAAGATTCTTACTCGCTGATTCACCAACCACAAGCTCCGATGCTCCTTCCCCAGTACAATTTCCCGCCGGTAAATCACCACCAGACATCTCGATCGCAGCTGTACAAACAACAATCTGTCAATACATGTCCCATTTTGTAATTATATTTATAATAAATAAATAAATAAAATATTTAGAGCTCAACTGGAAATCGATATTTTTCTTCAGACGCGGTGGTTAAAGTAAGGTTTTAGATTGACAATCGGCGCCGCCGACGGAAGAGAAGAGGGTCCAGTTCGAAAAATATTTGGTTCGAGCTTCACGTGTATTCACGCACCGAAGTGCATTATATATACTACAGACGAGATGTGTCAGCGTGACGTAAGAATATATAATAGTTAAATACTATCAACGGTATGTTTGTGATAATTTTTTATTTTTAATTATTAAAAAAAAGACATGAATAATCCTCTTACTCATATTTTATCCGGGAAAAAAATCCTCCTTTAAATATGGATGATTGATTTTGTGTCACATGACATTATTTAATATTAGGCAAAAACTTGTGTGAGACGGTCTCATGAGTCATATTTATGAGACGGATCTCTTATTTGGGTCACCCATGAAAAAGTATTATTTTTTATGCTAAGAGTATCACTTTTTATTGTGAATATGAGTAGGATTGACCCGTCTCACGGATTATGATCCGTGAGACGGTCTCACATGAGACTCACTCTTAATATTAATCAACTACAAACTTTTTTTTCAATTAATTTTATCTATACTAATTATCTATCAACGTGAGATTTCAAAACTAATATCTCCAAAAACTTTTAATTTATATGTTATACATACAGATAACGAAAGCTAAAATTCTACCACACAAATCACTTCTACGCTCATGCGTTCTCTGGGTTAGTAATTTGTCTGAGTGGTGTTCAACTATGTATTTTAAATCATATGTTTTAAGTTTCTTGATTTTCTTTTTCTTCTGTTACTTGTTAGAGAGTAAGTGCTCATTTAGCCAACTCGAGGCTTGATATTTATTGATTTTGATCTAAAACGGCTATATATTTCAATAATATTTTACGATTTTTTTCAATTACGATATTTTATATGTATATTCATGTAAACAACATAGATAAATTCATTGAATATATAATAAGTAACATGATATATGTCTCTCAATGTAAGACCATGAAACTCATTAGGAAGTGTATTATATATTCTAAACAGATTCTTAGTCAGATCAGCAATCGAAAACAAGGATAAATGTTGCTTAAGTTTGAGACTAGCATATGTGATGTAAACATCATGTTTCATTGATAAGGCGTGAAGATGTTCATTCATTAAGATGATTGATCATTTGATGATTCACTGAACAACCCTCTCTTAGATTGTCCAAGTGATTATTACTCACCGAGTGGAATAGTCTACGGTTATGGTTGTACACCTATTAGTCATTTGACCCGGGACAATGTAGAGGCTATATGTACTAGTATGCACTTTGATCTGTTTACCGACTCTATTGAGAGTCATCAGTTTGCCGAGATTTGGTGTAGTTTCGAAATATGTAGGAGCAAATACATTGTAATCGGGGATTTACTGTTTGCCTACAGGTGAAAATATAATTTGTGATGTGATGAGTTAATAGTGCAAGGAGTATCTGGCCAGATCAAGAAATGTGTTTTCCTAGTTGCCCATACAATATCACTATTATTATTCAAAAATACATCATATCCTTATTGAATTCATATGTAACACTCGATCTATCAATTGTTGCATATTTAATCCGATATATTATTTGAAGGGATCGTAATGTACGCTGATCATGACATAAGGTTCTTGCAAGCACTATCAGTGATACCTAGGGGATCATGTGACGATGTTATTAGACGTTATCACTATGATCTGATGGGTGCAATCATAATTGCGTTCTGACATTCTTGATCAATGCGTTGATGAAAAGAATGAGACTAATTATGGTAAGCTTGAATAAGAACAAATGTTATTCTAAATCACATGGATGTGAACCCATAGCTAGCTATATCCCTGAACCATCGATGTACACATAAGTATTGGATTCTGTGTTTTTGTTGAGAAAGTTAAAATTCCAGGAGTTGAAATTGACGACTATAGTTCGATGAAAATTAAATAGAATACTTATAAAGGAGTTATAAGTTGATTCATAAAATTGAAGAAATGGGAGTTAACTTAATTTTTAATAGGAGAAAGAGAGTGAAACTGCATGTTTTGGTGAAGGAGTTCACAAAACTGACATCTATCAAATATAGAAAGTGCAAATTTTGATATTCGAAATTTTCAATTTTGATTATATGAATAAGATTTATATTTTTGATACATCGGCACTCTCAGATCGTCAATCGAGATTATATTGAGTTCACAATTATTTATTTAGTGAATTTTGAATTTACTAATTAAATAATAGTACTAGTATTATTGACACTAATATGTATAAATCTCATATAATATATTCTCGAGGAGTCTAGAATTAAGTGTGTGTGTGTGTTATATGGAGATATAAATATGTATATATAAAAATATCATTGATTATCGATAGTTGATTGATACGTGATATAATAAACATGAAAATTTTATTTAATGAAAATAAGGGATCTTGGTGAGAGTAGAATTATGAATCCTAATAGAAAGAATCCTTGTGTGATCAGGAGCCAACCTCTATATATATTTCATTGACGGTCATATGAAATAAGAATTTTTGCACACAAAATTTGGTCCACCAAAATTTCTCTCCTCTCCCCTTCAACAATTTTTGACCATCACAAAATACTGCAACACCGCCTCCAGATTTTGGAAATTCGAACGATTTAGTCTCGACGCATAAATTGTTTATGATTTCTAGTGCAATCCAACTTAATAAGAAATTTCGAGAATTATCAAAATCTAGGAACCAAAATTATTCCAATTAGATAATAATATTGCCACATCCTTAATAATATCTCTAACCTGTTCAAATTCCAAATCACTAACATACCCTAATATCATTTTTTTTTCCTTTTATTTTCCGAAGTATTAATTTCTTAAAACCCAGTATTTCTATACAATAAGCCTCCTTCTAATTTGTTGATAAAATATCACCGTATTACTGGATTTTATTTGTCCAACAAGGTAAAGAAGTCATACTAACAAGTTCTATATAACACAATACCGAATTCAGAATAGAATCATTCAATACTACGTTCTGTCTGGACACCTTCCTTCCACGTTTAGGTATTAAACTTGGTGAAGTTACAAACATTTCTCCCTTCTTTTTCTTCACACGGTCGCTCCTCGTCATAACAGCATGCACAATTGAGGTTGGAAAATGATTACCAATATCTACGACTAATTGTGAACTACCCGCACCACTCGCGGAATCGCTCTCATCAATATCCCCTTGCACAGAGTTATCGTTTTGTTTTTTTCTTCCACATGCAAATCAAGTAACTCTGTTGAAGGCAATCCACAACTCCTACTGCCACCATCAATTCCATCACTGATCACATTGTTTTTGAATGCATTTTAATCAATAATACTTTTTATTCTAAAATGTTAATACAAAAAATTATAGTTATCATAGTTATTTTATTATTTTTAAACTAAATAACAAAATGTACACATTAACTATTTGCTCTTCAAATGTCAGAAAAAATAAATTTCAGTATCTTCACAAATTTAACCCTTCTAAATATTCCTTCAATCTCATAATATATAGGAGAAATAAAATATAAATACATGCATTACTACTAATAATTATCTTCTTCTTTGCATGATCCCAAATTAACTCCCATTATCCAATTTTTAAAAAAAAACAAAAACAAAAAGCTTCTCACTATTGCAAATTCATCACCGTGTCCCATGATTTCAACTCAAATTTTCATTTCATTCTTTCTTTTCAATTGTAAATCTTCGATTTTCTTGATCATCTGTGTGCCTCTCACGTCAAATTTCTATACCAACTAAAAATATTTTGTTGACGTCATGTTGTCGAAGTACAAACCTATATAATTCAAAAAAAAAGAATAAAAAGAAGAAAAGAGGCAGCCGCCGATTACACATACACAATATAATTCAAACATAATACACAAACCAACTTATTTTTTAGTAGCTAATCCATGTTTTATCGTGAATACCTTTTTTAAACTTTCCCCATGAAACTGAAACTTAAATAAAAAAAAAAGAGGGAAATGAAATGCAATCAATTGTATTAAGTGGCAAAACTAAGGCCTTGTATATTCCAATTTCCAGATTGATTTCTAAAAAAAAAAACTAAAAGAATCAAATATCATGTAATAACTAGTACGGCTTTCGGAGGAGAACTGAGTTCCAGCTGCTTGGCACGCTCTTTTGCTTCCACCCTTGTCCTGGCCCCAGATTTAGCCTCCAGTAGTTTCATTTGATCCCTTTGACAAAAACATTGAGCACCTTCTTCCTTGTTACACATGGTAGAGCAGTCCCATAGCATTTGTTCATAACATTCACTCTGGGTGTCGATAACAACCATCTCAACAGATGGAGCAACTTTAAATAAGTGCAGAACAAATTCTTCGTCACTCGGACACCCGATGTATCCAGACACTTCAAACTTCTTAAGATTTTTATGACGGTGTCGGAATCTGGCTGCGAATGCGCTTATTTCAGGAAACATCATCAGAGAGCTTATCTGTCACGATGATTGATAAAGAGCAGAGTTAAAAATAATGTTGAATAGCAGAGTTCTCGTGGCAGGAAAAATATTAATAAAAATAATAATTCAACAGCAGTCAGAGTTTATTTCATTACCGTATACCATGGTAGATCCACAAGGTAACGTACCTGCATCAATATGAAAGAAAATAAAAGGCTCATCTCAATTGATTAGAGTAGGATTTGGAAAATAAGAAATTCAGGCAGACAAACTCATATTACCAAACATATCGTTCACATTGGTTTAAATTGTTGATTTCCCATATCATCAAACTAGTTGAAGTAAAATGCAAGAACATCCTCAACAACCTCGTTCAGATTGATTTAACTTATGACATTCAATTGTAAAGCATACTAAACAAATTTGGTCCTAGCAATCATCAATCACTAAATATCAACCAGCAAGTGTCCAATTCTTCTAACGAAAAAAAAATCATTTCTCTTGGAATCTGTTCTACCAAACAAGAGAATATTTTGCGAGGGACAGGTGCATGAGAATGTATAGAGAGAGCGCATCCGGCAAGGGGAGACAGAGAGAAGAGAGATCAAAGCACCCATTATGTCTTAAAATAATGGGGTCTCTCCTCAAGGAAAACCTAGGTCTCCCCTAGGCGACGTACCTAGGCCACAACGAAGTGTGCTTAACCGTGTAGGTTCGAGGCACAAAGGTTTTGCCTCGCCAAGGGGTGCGCCTTTTAAAAAACTGAGCCAAGGTCAAGTATGATTCAAAATATGAACAAGTTAAATACATATTCAAGCTCTGCCAATTCCAACAAGTGATGCTTGACATGCCTCAGATGATCAAGTCCAAACCAATCTCAAGTCACGTCCGAGATAACATGCCTAATGCTTCAGTAAGAATACATTTAAAATAATTCATATGATATTAATTCAACATGTTAACTATAAAGTCGAATATTTAGAGAAAGAGCCTTCACCTTGATTCTAAATTCGTGTAAGAAAGGAGACGCCTTGACCAATGTAGCAAAGAAGAGAAGGCTCCGGCCAACTTGTGACACAACATTCAATTCCAGCCGCTTGAGGGAGTGTAACTGAGGCAGATCACGAGGAGCGGATATCATTCTCGGAGGAAACTGACAAAAAAGTCGAGACAGGATCATATTAGTGATCTTTCCGATTGTTAAGATCAGCTATTATTAAATAGGAGCGAGCAAAAGTATAATGGTAGAAAACCAACCATAATATCAACATTTAATGCCAGCGTCACCAGCTGAACTGAATAACTTGAGTGTTTGCTAGGTTCACACATAAAGGACTGGCAAAATCCCCCGCCAAGACTTAGCTCAGAGACATTTGGAATTTTTTTGAACGGCAGACTGATGTCATTCCCATCGTACATAAACGAGATAAGATTCATTGCAGATACTTCCAGACTTTGGATATGGTAGCATTCGGATATTTCCATAACTCTTAAGTTTGGTAATGGATCAACAACTCGAAGATTCTTTGTAACACGAGAGGCCCTTATGCACAGCTGTTCAAGATACGAACATGATGCTAGGAAATACTGAACCACCTCATCCTCGATGTCAACATGAACCAACTCAAGGGACCTTAGCAAACCAAAAGCAGGCTTGACCTCATGTGTACGTGATAACAACTTCTCAAGGCTAGGAAATTTGTACTCCGAATAAAACCTCTCACGGACCTGCAAATCCAAATTAAACCTTTTTACTTCCTTCTGCATTGCAAAATATATCCAACTATTGACGCCACGAAGTCGAGGGAGTGCACGTCTACTATGACGAGGCTGTGCATGTCTAATACGAATAATAAAACTATCAACATGCGGGCCTTGATGTAACTTCAGGACACGATTCACCCTGGCTTTGAACTTTTTCCATTTGATTTTACTTCCAGTGGCACTATCCATATCCTCAAATTCCAATGTCCCAGATGTAAACATCCATAAATACCTCCATCTACGTGAGAGAAGACTAGTCCTGGCAGCTTCTTTGAAACTCATATAAGACAGAATGACAACAAGCATATCATCAGACAACATATCAATCCCAATACTATCTCTCTTAACACCCAAAGGATCAGCACCCTGAACGTGTATTGGCGTAAACAACGTAAAAAAGCAAACTTTAGTAACCCTTCAGCCAGAGTGTTGAATTATGAATATATCGACAATCAGATGTGTTAAAAAGTCGACTTCTTACGTACCTTGTGCTTCCGCTTTCGTTTTCTTGGACTTTGTGTAGCTGAATCCGCCTGACTTTGCCGAGAACAAGTTTTGTCCATAAGAATTGATGTGGGAAAAGATCATAAATTTATGCTGGCACGGAAAAAAAAAAGAAAGGATCTTTCAATCCTTCCCATAAATTAACGACGACGAAAAAAACATGACTGACGGACTCTGAATCACAGAGGTAAAACAAAGATCGACACTCCAACTAATGACCTAACCCTATTGTTGTGGCTGCGTTTAAATTGCGGGCTTTTATGGGTAAAATTGTGTTATTGGGCTTGGGCTTTAATATAGCCAAAAATTTATACATTGGGTCGGTCCGGTGAAACGATGACTGACAAAATTTTATCTATTCTTTGAGCGAGTGTTGAAAAGAAATTATCGTAGATAGATGTTACAGGTAGTTCAGTTAGATGTATTTCTCTTAAGGGTCATCTTTCTAAGTTAGAATTGGTTGGATCAAAAGCATTAACAGTGTGTTTGACAACCAGGATTTGGGAGGATTTCATGGGATTTGGATTTCAAAATCCTATTTTTACTGTTTGGCAAGATGTTAAAAAAAAAGATTCGGATTTGCTTAGGATTTCATGGGATTTCCACAAGTATATCCAAATCCCATCAAATTTGATAAGATTTGGTAGGATTTGGATTTTTAAAAACATAAAATTACTTTTTTATCCAACACATCATTCTCCACCAAAAGTTTCTAAGGGTAGTTTAGTAAAATTTTAAAATTCCAAATTCGAATCTTTTTTTCTCCAAACAAGAAATAGATATGTAAATATCATTTTTAAATTTTAAACTAAACACCAAATGGAATTTCAAATACTTGAATTTCCAAATCCAATTCCAAATCCAATTTCAAATCCCACGAAATCCTCTCAAATCCTGGTTGACAAACATACTGTAAAGCTTCTTGAGAAGATGGTGTTGCCTCCCTGCTGGTAAGACATACGCAATTTTGTTTTTTCTTTCATGTCAATTCGAACATATACTTTGCAGAAATTCAGTAGAATTTATTGGCTGTTGCACTGTTTCTGAGAGATCAAGGTATCTGAAGTAATGTGATTGGAGACGATAATACTGATCCTACTGAACTGGAGAAAGCATCCATCTCTAAGATTAACGAGCAAATACACTCTTGTTCAGTTATTCCATTAACTGTCACGGATCCTCGTGCTATGACAAAGAAACAACATTCAATTGTTCCTGAAGGAAATTCTTTTGATCAGTTTTCAAATAATGAAGATGGTACTAAAACATAAACGAATTCAGCTTTCCTGAAGCATGAAGATGAAATTGTTGTCGTTGATGGTGATTTTTGCGATGTTAGTATAAGAATATATCCTCCAATGGAAGAAAGTATTGTTTTGCATGAAAAAGTATTATCAGCTAAATGAGTATATTGGAATTGGCCACAAAAATTGCGGTACTCAAAATGCTTTATTGAAGGGGAAATATTCTAGATGTTGCCCTATTTTGTTACTAATGAATAAAAATTAGGAAGATTCTGTTAAAAGGTAAATGTTCCCTGCAATAAATTTTTCTTGCCTTTAAAAAATAACTTTAATGTGTTAGTCCTTTCTCTATTTTCGAAAAATATGGGCATGAAACTCATTTCTATCACAATTCCATTGTGAGAATTTGTGGTGTCATTAACTCCTAATCATTGTTACAATACAAATTGATTAGATTTAATTAATTACAGCGAAAACGAGTTAAAATTTTCTTTACAATGAGTCCAAAATACGTCATCTATAATTATAATACTCAAAATAGTATATAATCATGGCTCGTCTAAACATACCACATTATAACATATGTCCACACAATAATCAACTACATACAACAACTAAAATCCTCGGGACATGTCCCGGTATATAGATACATATATATAGTGGGATAAACAACTAAACCTCAAATCAACTGTGTCTCATTCCAGAAGTACCATCTCCGATCCCCTGATATCCTGGAGTACCTGTCATTGTCCACATACAAAGATAACAACAGCCTCCTCTGGGGTGAGAAAAGCTCTGTATGCAACAAACACAATATATACCACAAGTATCTAAACAATGATATATGATATGCAAATGCATGTATGTCGTGGAGGTATCAGGTCAAATGCCCATCCACCGAGCATATATCAGAATCAATCGAATCGTTATCAAATCAATGCTCGAGCTGACACACTGGCCTCAATCAGGGATACTCGTATGATAGCGTCGGCAAAGCACTATCAAATCCCAAATCTAAATCAATCATCGGGGCCACAAATGACTATACTTTAAGAGCCACATAATGCCAAACATAGCATCGTGTTTGTAAACCCCAGAATCAAATCCAATCATAATAGATATCCAAGGATCACAGCTCAACGTGTATGTCATGTATGCCACATCAACTCAACAAATAAGACAAATAGACACATATTCTCAATCAAATCAATCAAACATATATCATATGATACAAATATTTTTCGTATGTTACTCGGTCACAACATACCTTAATTCTTCGTTTCCAGTCCACTATAGCTTGAAGATTTCAGTATAAAAATCTATCTACATCTATAACATATTCATTTCAATCAATAAAATCATTCAAAATCAACAATATAAGTTTCAAATATCTTTTGAAACTCTGAAAATTTATATCAAATCGAAATCAGAACATAATTCAATTCCGACTTTGAAAACTAGTTTCTTGTCGGTTATTCTACCACATATATGGATCTTGACTTCAATTAGATTTTATTCCATTATTTCAATAATTAAAGCTGCTGAAACCAAAATAATCTTACCTCAAAAGAAAGCTCTCGACGCGAGGATTTCGAATATATAGTTTGTTTCAAGTTTGGACAATGTTTCGATATAGATTCGGACGATAGAACCTTTGTTTATTGTTTTTCCCTTCAACTTTCAGTGGAAATGGAAGAGAACTATGAGAAAATATATTCTTATCAGCATTAAATCATGTTTAACAAGGCGATGCGCGCGGTGGCGCCAAAACACGCTGGTGTGCTAGTTCCTGCGTAGGTGCGCATGTTGTTCTGTCCGAAATGCTATTCAAGGTTCCGAATTAGAAAAAAGTGGTCAACATAAAAGTTGTAGATCTATGTCTTGGATTTCATTTGCCAACAACCTCACTCAATTTGGATATCGGATGCGAGAGTTATGCCGATTATCCCAAAATGTGTCAGTGCAAGAATTGCAACACACATGGTACACTTCGGGATGATTTTTCCGCTATTTCCAAATAGATTTGGACAAAAGTCAGAACATAAAAGCTTTAGTACTATGTATTATATTTCTAATGGAATTGGTCTCATTCCATTATCACCAACTATTTTACCACTTTCATTTTCAATTATATACTTCATACACTTAGTAGCACAACAATTTCATGAATTATCGATAATCAATATAAGATTTACGATAATACGATACACGGTCCTTACAGAACTTTTGCTCGATAATTAAATTTTAGGAATCCAATTTTCCTTGGTTTTCATAATCACTTGTTACTCCTGTTGATTAAATTTTATTAATATGTACAACAATAGTTTTAACCTTAAAAATTTTCGAACTTCTTTATGTTAACTAATGCCTATGAATGTGATCTTAGTTATCTGTTTGGATTGTGGTAAAGAATTTATGTGTCAATTTATTTTTTAAGCACGAGATAAAATTTACTTGTGATAATGTTTTGGGTGCAGGATTGGGTTATGTTCCTGGTTACAGAACGATCGTTTAATTCATCAATTGTTCTTTTTATTTGTGTTTTGCTGACTTGTTTACCTATTTCAAAGAGTAGAGAATTGAGGCTCGTTTAGGGAGACACTCACAATCTTTTTTGCTCTTTATTGATATAAGAAAATTATGCTGGAAATATCTCATAAAATACAAGAATAATCACCACATTCACTCCCAAATTATGTGAAATTCTAATCCTTTAATTTCAGCCTTTCCTATGATAGCTAGGGGAATTAAGGTAAAATTGATCAGATCCCCTAAATTCTAATTATTCCTTGTTGTTTCTGGGCTTTCCATCTGTGAACCTCTTGCAGACTTTCTCCTTTGAACTTGCTGAGTTTGATTACTGTCCTTATTCTAATGGGCCAAGCCTATTACAGATAATTTCCTGGAAGTATAATTGGATTGCATTAACTTGTCTGGCTATGATATGAGTGTGGTTCCATTAATGTATTTATTTATCTGATTATTTCTGTTTCATACTTTTTCAGGTGTGTCCAAAAGTGTTGGTTCTTGTTTCGATAATGATGTTTTGAGAAAAAATTGTCTGTCTATGATATGAGTGTGGTTCCATTAATGTATTTACGTATCTGGTTATTTCTGTTTCATATTTTTTCAGGTGTTCAGTTATTCTCCCTCTAAATTAGGTTAAAGTATTTTGTAACACTTTTATTTCAAGTTGTGCTCATGGCATAGGTTTGAGAGAGGACTGGATTGTGTGTGAAGTAAGTGCACAAATGTTTATTCCATTTAAGGTTATAAAGGTATCCCATGTAACATATGTATCTTTATGTAGACCAGATTGTCATATTTCCCTTAGAGCTATCCTGATTGCGATGCTTACTAGTATTTCATGACGATGGATGCAACTGCCTCGAATCATAAAGTTGGGCGACGTCCTCCCTCTCAAAGACCACTAGAAATTCCAATACCAGCTCCATGGGATTGTGTGAAACATAATTTTGTAGAACTATGAAGTAATGTGGATAATTTTCTTAAACATGTAAAAGAGCACGACTTTGATAATGATTTAGGAGTCAAATTGGTGAGAAACACTGTCTGTGGACTATCAGGGGCTGATAAGATTCCATTTGAAGGTTTTGTGGCGAGGACATCTTTTAGGCTGAGTTATTTCTGGTGCACTTTTAGTGTCATTGGTTTGCTTCTATTCCCAAGAACAAAGGATCAAAAGACTAGCTTGAATAAATTTATGAAGGATGATGATCTTCTTGAACAAATACCAATGTATTATACATGAATTGTGACAAAACATGATGTTTTCTACGAGTTAATCTTTGCGCTTATAAAGGCGGTGGTTTTGAAAAAGGGGCACTGGTTTATACGTATCACACAACGCTATTGAGAAATATGGACGAGGTTCTACCACTATTCAGAATATTCTTCTTATCGTACATATTTTCGAAAATATTTCATGACCGATTGTTTCTCAACTCATTGTACCATATGCAGATCTGCATAAGATAACCATGGTCATGAAATACTTGACTCTTCAATGAGATCATAATTTGTTCAGCTGTCATCTTTTAAGTGGGAGCATCACATATCTGGAGATCCTGTGCTCTAGGAGTCGTATAGGTGCCCAATAGGTTTTGTTCGAGGAAGGCAAGAATTTTTAATGCAGAAGAGCTTGCTTTCAAAAGTTTTCATATTAAATGCTATTTCGCTATCATTCTTTGTGCTTTTTTGGTCATACAGCAGGAAACCAATGGCTAGAGAACTTTGTGAGGCAAGCCTATTTTCTGGGCTTCGAATGAAACAATGGAAGGCATCACTTGTAAGGCGGAGGAGGAACGCGATTTACGTTCTGGTCAGGAATATGAGATCCACTGCTTATAGGATTGCTCTTGCCACCGCTGTCTTAGAGCAACAAGTAGAAGATGTCAAATTCATGTGATTTCTTGCAGCCTTTCACGACGCCACACTTCTTGCAGATTATGAGGTATATATTAACTGATTTTTGTGTAAGAGATCTAGCGATATAATTTTCTTCATACAAGTTCTTTCTAAGAAATTAATTATAATTTTGGATGATGAGTGATATTTTCTTTCAAATTTAGATAAGTTTGAGATAATCTTATATCAGTGAATTTAGGATAATATATTTCTTCAACGTTTGATCTTAAGTAATGTGGATAATTTTCTTAAACAAGTAAAAAAGCACGGCTCTGATAATGATTTAGGAGTCATCTTTTATGCTGAGTTATTTCCATTTGAGGTTTTGTGGACTATCAGGGGCTGATAAGATTCCATTTGAAGGTTAGGTGGCGAGGACATCTTTTAGGCTGAGTTATTTCCTGTACACTTTCAATGTCATTGGTTTGCTTCTATTCCCAAGAACAAAGGATCAAAATATTAGCTTGAATAAATTCATGAAAGACGATGATCTTCTTGAACAAAATGCCAATGTATCAGACATGAATTGTGACAAAACACGATGTTGTCTTCGGGTTAATCTTTGCGCTTATAAAGGCTGTGGTTTGCACAAGGGGCACTGGTTTGTACGTGTCACCCAACGCAGTTGAGAAATATGGACGAGGTTCTCTTACTATTCAGAATATTCTTCTTATCATACTTGTTTTCGAAAAAATTTCATGACCGATTGTTTCTCAACACATTGTACCATATGCAGATCTGTAATGCCCCGAAAATTTAAGGGCCCACGCGAACCACATGCATACAAGTTATTAAACTCCTTATATATTTTAATTAATTGTTTTAATTGCATAAATTAATTATATGGTGCATATTGACATGTATAAAATATATTTTTTCTACATGATTGCATTAAAAATGTATTTTTAAAGGATATTCGAGTTGCGATCGAGGAACGGAGAACGAAGGCTGGAAAATAGAAAATTTTTTACTAAATAATTATTTTTAATTTATTAAAATATGGGTGATGCTTTTTGACCGACGATTTCGGTTGGGAATAAATCTAGCAAGCGGACTAGGTCAAGTAATAGTAATTGGAGATGAGTCCAGGTATCGTACCCACAGAGATCGATGTTTAATTACTAGAATATGAATTATTTTTCCTAATTTAGGTTAAATAAAATTCAAATGATGGGAGATAGATTAATCAAAAATAAATTAAACAATTTAAATAAATTAACTAAAGCAAAAAAAAAATCCAAATTATATTAACTAGACGAAAATTCAAATTATTTAAAAACGACTAAGGCGCACAACGGTACCAAGACAATCTTATAATCCACGTGTCAAATTTAAATTCAATAAATTAATCATTTTATTCACGACGGAATTCCCAAAATTATTTATTAAACGATTCCTCGAATTAATAAACCTAATTAAATCTAACAGTCCAATTATTCCTAACTGAATTTAATTAGATTCAACCGCATTAAATCGCTGTGAAATTCCAGTTTTTTCAACCTAAAGTCGCACACTGAAATCGAATACTATTTCTAGTCAATTTAACCATGTGTTGATTGATGTGTGAAGCAAATATGAATCTATCGCCTTTCGGTTTTAGATTAACCAACAAATATTCTATTTAATTGGCCAGATTAAAAGAACACGTGATAAACGACATCAATCAATGAATAAAATAAATAATCTAATTGAATAAAACTCAAAACATCAAAAAATAATATGTCTCAGCCCTATCATGACCTTAGTCTATAAAAATCTACTCCATAAACTTAAAACAAAAGCCAAAATCAGTGTTTAAATTAATTGCAGAAAACATGATTAAGAAGGAATGAAAGAAATCTAAGTGATTTGTAGCGTGTGTGAGGAATTCCTCGCTGGTTTTGCCTTCCTTCTTCCTCCCTTCTTTTCCTTCTTCTGCGCTGTTATGCTATTCCGTCTCCTTCTGTCTTTTTTTTTCTCTCTGTTACGGCTGCCTTCTTTTGTACGCTTCTCCTTCACTCTTAATGGGCCTCTCCTTGTATTCTTTTTTTAAGCCCATCTTCACTTAACCCTTGTAGATAATAAGATTGTAGATTTGATTTTCAAATATTAGACTCCATCTTTATTAAGAATTTCAATAATATCAAGATAATAAAATAAAAAATATTTTATTTCCTTTGAAGTCTTGTAAATTTATTTTATTTCCAAATTTTATCATTTTTCATCTTTTATTTAAATCTACAATAATTAATTCAATTGAGCACAAAATTAGGGATAAAAAGCCTAGATAAGCACAAATAAAATCCCTAAAAATCTCTATAAGATTTTGGCTTATCAATCCCCCCACACTTAGCCTTTGTTCGTCCTCGAACAAATTAGAGAATAAAAATATTATGAAGGAATATTCAATGATTCACCACAACAAATGACACAATCAACACTTTTCGACCTACCAAATTCCGTCACACTCAATCAAAAGATCACACTTCGAAAATCGTAAAATTCACTTTCGTTGCAACTTTAAAACTCAAGCATTCACTAGAAAAGATCAAGATAATGAGACGTGTGTAGTGTGGAAGTCGAAACTCATATTCCTCAAAGGTGTTTTAGTTTAAGGAATGCTCATATTTTCTGATTTTTTTTTCAAAGAAACTCTCCATAAGCTTATCTTTCATATCTTTCTCCACTAAATGTTGGAGGAATATGACCCGGTTAATAGGTCTTTTTAAGCTTATAACGTTAGGCCACGGCTCACGGCTACAATAAAGGTTGGGAGATTCAAAATGAGAGAAAATAAACAATTATTCCTTCAGCGCATTCCTTCATCTCTTATCTTCCTCCTCATTGAATTCCATCATTCCTCCAGCTAACTTTTTCATCTTCCTTGTACTTTCATTCATATTCCCCCATATATTTTTTTTTTCCAGCTTCTTTCAATCTTCAACAAAATTCCCTTTTAGTTTTTTTTTCATAACCACATCATACAACATTCATTCCTCCTTCTTTTCTTTTATAATTATATATATCTTTTCATCAACTCTTTTCTCGTTCTTCATGATTATTTTTTTTAACTCCTCCAATTTTTCTTATCAATCAGCACATGAGAGTTATTGAAAATTTTAAAGCGCTAAAGGGGTTTATTTCTCTCAAAATTAAGGTGGAGGAATAGTGTATGAGCTAAAAATGGGTAGTTGATGTGGGAGTTTGAAGGAATACGAATGGGGGCTAATTGTATGTCTTTGACACACTCCATTCGATTTTTTATAGGCTCAAAAGAGGATACTAGGGATATAAATGATGCATTTGGTAGGCTCGAAAGGCTCAAACGGTCCAAAGATCGCCTAAATCATCCCTAAGTCATTCTCCTCCGTATTTTCGCCTCGAAAGATAATCAGACAAGTTCTAGATTGTTTCTTTTCTTTCTCTCTTTTTTTTTCAAATTTTTTTTTTTCATGAGCTCACCTTTTACTAATTCACGATTAATTCATATAAGTATGACCTAAAGTGCATAGATTATGTCTCAAAATATGATACAAAACTAGTTTGTGCTCAAATCTTGCGGCTACAACTACAGCTCATCTCAATCAATTCTAGGTGTGATGTAATTTCTTGAGTTTTCAAAAATCTAGAAAGTCAATTAGTGTGTCATGTAATCACAAGTGCAGTTTCTCAAAGAATAACCAAATTTTTTTTTCATGCTCGAGGATTAAACATTGAAGCACATGCTAAGTGTGGTGACGTGAAACAAACACAAATAAAATCCCCCCCACACTTTAGAGTTACACTGCCCTCAGTGTCATGCCATTCAAAAAGAATATAGAATTTGGATGTAGAATAGTAAGAGAACACTTCCCTGGCAGTGTGCTTTAAATTCCATGGAGTGGTACATGGGGATGGTAGAATTCCTTAGTGCTGGAAATCTTTTATTTCAACAGTTTAGCTTTTCCAGAATCTAAATCATATTCCTTTATTCCAATATTCCCTACACACACCAAAATCACAGAGAATTAACCTAATAGAATGAAAAAGTAAAGAAATAAAATGAAACGAAATAAAATAAATCACTGGGTTGCCTCCCAGCAAGCGCTAAATTTCTTGTCTATAGCTAGACAACTCCCTTTATAGATTATGTTGGATCGTGCAAAGGAGTACTCGGCTCCTCTTGCTCCACAATTCCTTCATGAAAAATTTTCAGTCGATGTCCATTCACCTTAAAGGGATTTCCAGATTCTCCACAGATTTCTACAACACCAAAGGGAAAAACTTCAGTAACAGTAAAAGGCCCGGACCATTTGGAACGAAGTTTACCTGGCATGAGTTTCAAACGAGAGTTATAAAGAAGAACTTTTTGTCCAAACTCAAATTCCCTGTGCACAATCCTTGCATCATGCCACTTCTTTGTCTTTTCCTTATAGATTTTTGCATTCTCATATGCATCAAGACGAAATTCCTCCAGCTCATTGAGTTGTAGAAGACGCTGATAACCTGTAGCTTGCACATCAAAGTTCAAAAATTTAGTAGCCCATAATGCCCTATGCTCTAGTTCAACAGGAAGGTGACAAGCTTTTCCATAGACCAAACGAAAAGGGGAAGTTCCTATAGGGGTTTTAAATGCTGTTCTATATGCCCATAATGCATCATCCAATTTACTAGCCCATTCTTTCCTCGAAGATCCAACGGTCTTCTCAAGAATTTTCTTAATCTCCCTATTTGACACTTCTACTTGACCACTAGTTTGAGGATGATAAGGTGTTGCCACCTTGTGCGTGACCCCATACTTAGTTAACAGAGACTCAAAATAACGATTACAAAAGTGTTTTCCCCCATCGCTAATAATGGCTCTAGGTGTGCCAAATCTTGCAAAAATATTTTTCTTTAAAAATTGGATCACAACCTTAGAGTCATTGGTTCTACAAGCACTTGCTTCCACCCACTTGGATACGTAATCCACGGCCACTAAAATATATTTATTTCCTAAGGAATCTGGAAATGGCCCCATGAAATCAATTCCCCACACATCAAACAATTCACAGATTAAAATATTATTCAATGGCATTTCGTGTCTCCTTGAAATATTACCAACACGTTGGCATTCATTGCAATTCAAAACATAAGTGTGTGCATCCTTGAACAGTGTAGGCCAGTAGAATCCACCTTGAAGGATTTTTGTAGCAGTTTTACTTGCCCCGAAATGTCCTCCAGTTGGACCACTATGGCAATGAGAAAGTATAGAACTTACCTCTTCCACTGGAATACACCTACGAATAATGCCATCTGCACAAATTCTAAACAAAAGAGGATCTTCCCAAAGATAATATTTTAAATCTGAAAAGAACTTCTTTTTCTGCTGATATGTAAGATGAGAAGGAATAAATTTGCATGACAAATAATTGACAAAATCAGCATACCATGGTAAATTAGAGATGGCATAAAGTTTCTCGTCAGGGAATTCATCTCTAATTACATACTTACCTTCCTCGGGCTTCTCCAATCTCGATAGATGATCAGCAACTTGGTTTTCAGTCCCCTTGCGATCCACGATCTCTATGTCAAATTTTTGCAGTAGAAGGATCCATCTTATCAATCTTGGCTTGGCATCCTTCTTGTTTAAGAGATACTTCAAAGCTGAATGATCCGTGTGGACTATCACTTTACTCCCTACAAGGTATGGCCGAAACTTGTCTAAAGAAAAAACAACAGCCAGCAACTCTTTTTCTGTGGTGGAGTAGTTCAATTGAGCTCCTGAAAGTGTCATACTTGCATAGTAGATTACATGCAAGAATTTGTCCCTCTTTTGCCCCAAAACAGCCCCTAAAGCAATATCACTTGCGTCACACATGAGTTCAAACGCTAGATGCCAATCTGGTGCAACAATGATCGGGGTTGTGGTCAACTTTTGCTTTAATGCCTGAAAAGCTTGTAAACAATCCTCAGAAAAAACAAAAGGAACATCTTTCATTAGCAAATTAGTTAAAGGCTTAGTAATACTTGAGAAATCCTTGATAAATCGCCTATAAAAACCTGCATGCCCAATAAAACTACGAATTCCCTTGACATTAGTAGGGGGAGGAAGCTTTTCTATGATCTCTACCTTAGCTCTATCCACTTCAATGCCTTTTTCAGAAATTTTGTGACCAAGGACAATTCCTTCCTTTACCATGAAATGACATTTCTCCCAGTTAAGTACAAGATTCGTTTCTTCACATCTCTTTAGCACTTTTGACAAATTAATCAAACAAGAGTCGAAGGAAGAACCAAAAACAGAAAAGTCATCCATGAAGACCTCAATATACTTTTCAACCATATCATGAAAAATCGACATCATACAACGTTGAAAAGTAGCAGGAGCATTACACAAACCAAATGGCATTCTTTTATAAGCAAATGTACCATAGGGACAAGTAAAAATGGTCTTATCTTGATCTTCGGGGTCTATGGGGATTTGCATATATCCAGAATAACCATCTAGAAAACAATAGAAAGCATGACCCGCCAAACGCTCTAACATTTGATCAACAAAAGGTAAGGGGAAGTGATCTTTTCTTGTGGCATCATTCAATTTGCGATAATCAATACAAACACGCCACCCAGTCACAGACACAGTTCTAGTGGGGATTAATTCGTTATTTTCATTTTCAACAACAGTGATTCCCCCTTTCTTAGGCACAACATGCACATGACTTACCCACTTGCTATCGGATATAGGAAAGATCATACCTGCATCAAGGAGTTTGATTACCTCCTTTTTGACGACCTCTTGCATAGCTGGATTCAATCTTCTTTGAGGTTGAGTGGTGGGAGAGTGCTCCTTCTCCATTAAAATTTTGTACATGCACATGGATGGATTTATTCCCTTGATGTCAGCTATGCTCCATCCAATGGCACATATGTTGTCCTTCAGCACTCTCACGAGCTTTTCTTCTTCATCACCTGTCAAGGAAGAAGAAACAATTACTGGCAGTTTATGTTCTTCCTTCAAAAATAGATATTTTAAATGAGGAGGAAGTGGTTTGAGTTCGAGGAATGGGGGTTCTTCTATGGAAGGTTTAAGTGATTTTGGAATATGTCCAAGCTCCCCAATCTTCGCATTCTCCGATCTTGGCAGTGGCTTTGATCCCTCTAAAAAGTTCATACATTCCTCCACCTCTTCTCTGCTGGATTCCGTGGACTTTGGGCTAACCAAAAGCTTTTCTAGTGGGTCTTCAATAAAAGTATCCTGCACACTACACTCAACAATATCATCAATAGCATCTATTCTATAACAATCAGAAGATCCAGGATATTTCATACTACGAAAAACATTAAAAGTTACCTTCTCATCATTCAACCTCAAAACTAACTCACCTTTTTGCACATCTATTAGAGCTCTTCCAGTAGCTAAGAAAGGACGGCCTAAAATTAGGGGGATCTCACGATCCTCCTCCATGTCTAGCACAACAAAATCAACTGGAAATATAAATTTATCAACTTTAACCAAAACATCCTCTATAACCCCTCTAGGATATTTAATAGACCTATCAGCAAGTTGAAGGGAAATAGTGGTTGGTTTAACTTCTCCAATCCCCAATTTCTCAAAGCATGAATAAGGCATAAGATTTATACTAGCACCAAGATCACACAATGCTTTGTTAAAATTAGAATTACCTATAGTGCAAGGAATGGAGAAACTACCTGGATCCTTAAGCTTTGGAGGTAATTTATTTTGCAAAATAGCTGAACATTCCTCAGAAAGCTTAACAGTTTCAAAATCAACAAGTTTTCTCTTTTTAGTCAAAATATCTTTCAAGAATTTAGCATAAGAAGGCATTTGAGCCAAAGCCTCTACAAAAGGAATATTTATGTGCAATTTCTTAAAAACTTCAAGAAATTTCGAAAATTGTTGATCCAATTGTAGTTGCCTTGCTCTTTGAGGAAAAGGAAGTGTATTGATATCAATATTATCATTAGAATCAAATTCCTTACCTTTCTTACCTGTCTTCCGTGTAGTCTGAGTGTTCTGTTCCTTAGCATCTTCCATTTTTGGTTTCATTCCTCCATCATTCTTTGCCTCCATATCTGTAGAATTCTGCCTCTTTGGCTCCTCTTCCTCGGCCTTGACCACTGTACTCACTGCATTCACTCCTTTCGGATTTTTCTCAATATCACTTGGTAGTGTTCCAAGGGGTCGATTTGCTAATTGATTGGCTATTTGACCCATTTGAGCATCCAATCTTCGTAAGATAGCATCATGATTCTGCAGTCTCGTCTCCATCCCCACTACATGTTTCATCATAAAATCCTCATAAATTGATTTTTGATCTTCTTGCTTGAATCCTGGAGGTGCTGTAGGTACCAATACTCCTTGCTGTCTCATTTGTTGAGGAATGGGCAGTGGAGGAATATGTGTTGGATTAAGGGAATTCTCCGTATTCTTCCAAGAGAAATTAGGGTGATTCTTCCATCCTGGATTGTATGTGGAACTGTATGGGTTGGATTGCTGTCTCCATTGATTCCCCACAAAATTCACTGCTTCTTCATCAAAAATGGGTTGTTCCTCGATGACTATTCCTTGGACCTGATTTGCTTGATTTGATTTCAGCTGAGAGAATTGATGGGCCAACCCATCAATCTTAGCAGTAAGTGCATTCAACACATCCATTTCAAGAACTCCAGCCTTCTTTTCTCGTTTAATATCTGTCCAACCCGCACTATTTTCAGCCATATTTGAAATTATTTCAAGTGCAACTCGTGGAGTCTTCCTGTATAAGCTACCATTGGCTGCTGCATCTAGCATGGAACGCACGGAAGGATCAACTCCGTTATAGAAAATTTGAACTTGCTCAGATGAAGAGAAACCATGTTGAGGACACCTCCTCAACATTTTTCTAAATCTTCCCCAAGCTGTATGTAGTGTCTCCCCATCCTTCTGGCGAAAAGATGATATATCCATACGCAGTTGTGCTAGCTTGGTGGGTGGAAAATATTGATTCATGAACATTTCCACCAAACCATTCCATGTAATAATAGAGCCAGCTGGTAGATCTCTAAGCCATTCTGCTGCTTCACCATGCAAAGAGAAAGGGAATAGTCTCAATCTTATGGCATCCGTGCTCACTCCATTGAATTTGATTGTGTCACAGATAGATAGAAATCCCTCCAGATGTGCATTAGGATCCTCGGTCTGCGATCCTCCAAATCTCACTTGATACTGTATCATTTGAATGATAGATGGCTTCAACTCAAAATTATTTGCTTCCACAGTAGGACGAGTGATGCTAGAACCATAACCTCCAGTGGTTTGTCTAGTAAGATCATAGACAGTGAGATCATTTTCCTCGTTCTCCATTGCTTCAATTCCTGTTGTTTCAACTTTCTCCTCTTGTTTTAATTGTTCTTCTACGTCAAAGTCGGAGGATTTCTCCCTTTGTGCTCTACGTCTCCGTCGAAAAGTATTCTCAATCTCTGGATCAAACGGCTCTAATTCTGTCTCTCCTCTAACACGGCTCATGCACAGTAAGATAATCCCTGAAAATAAATAAACAAACTTTAAAAGTACGAATATGCGTAAAATCAACAAAATTAAATAAAAACCTAATCTCAAGAAAATAATAAATCCTAATATTAAACAATTCAATCCCCGGCAACGGCGCCAAAAACTTGACAGACGATTTCGGTTGGGAATAAATCTAGCAAGCGGACTAGGTCAAGTAATAGTAATTGGAGATGAGTCCAGGTATCGTACCCACAAAGATCGATGTTTAATTACTAGAATATGAATTATTTTTCCTAATTTAGGCTAAATAAAATTCAAATGATGGGAGATAGATTAATCAAAAATAAATTAAACAATTTAAATAAATTAACTAAAGCAAAAAAAATCCAAATTATATTAACTAGACGAAAATTCAAATTATTTAAAAACGACTAAGACGCACAACGGTACCAAGACAATCTTATAATCCACGTGTCAAATTTAAATTCAATAAATTAATCATTTTATTCACGACGGAATTCCCAAAATTATTTATTAAACGATTCCTCGAATTAATAAACCTAATTAAATCTAACAGTCCAATTATTCCTAACTGAATTTAATTAGATTCAACCGCATTAAATCGCTGTGAAATTCCAGTTTTTCAACCTAAAGTCGCACACTAAAATCGAATACTATTTCTAGTCAATTTAACCATGTGTTGATTGATGTGTGAAGCAAATATGAATCTATCGCCTTCCGGTTTTAGATTAACCAACAAATATTCTATTTAATTGGCCAGATTAAAAGAACACGTGATAAACGACATCAAACAATAAATAAAATAAATAATCTAATTGAATAAAACTCAAAACATCAAAAAATAATATGTCTCAGCCCTATCATGGCCTTAGTCTATAAAAATCTACTCCATAAACTTAAAACAAAAGCCAAAATCAGTGTTTAAATTAATTGCAGAAAACATGATTAAGAAGGAATGAAAGAAATCTCAGTGATTTGTAGCGTGTGTGAGGAATTCCTCGCTGGTTTTGCCTTCCTTCTTCCTCCCTTCTTTTCCTTCTTCTGCGCTGTTATGCTATTCCGTCTCCTTCTGTCCTTTTTTTTCTCTCTGTTACGGCTGCCTTCTTTTGTACGCTTCTCCTTCACTCTTAATGGGTCTCTCCTTGTATTCTTTTTTTAAGCCCATCATCACTTAACCCTTGTAGATAATAAGATTGTAGATTTGATTTTCAAATATTAGACTCCATCTTTATTAAGAATTTCAATAATATCAAGATAATAAAATAAAAAATATTTTATTTCCTTTGAAGTCTTGTAAATTTATTTTATTTCCAAATTTTATCATTTTTCATCTTTTATTTAAATCTACAATAATTAATTCAATTGAGCACAAAATTAGGGATAAAAAGCCTAGATAAGCACAAATAAAATCCCTAAAAATCTCTATAAGATTTTGGCTTATCACTTTTTATTATTTTTTAAAATAAGGGGTTTTGAGGTGAATTTATACGCCGGGACGTAATTTTTATAGATGTTGGTTTTTCAAGAAAAATATGAACTTTTAAGTAACCCGGCTATTAAATTCACAAACCTATTTTATCAAAACCATTTTTATTATTTAATTAAATCCTAATTGAGACTAATGAGCTTAATTTGATAGGCTTAATAGGCCTAAAGCGTAGTTAGTAATTTAATTAGTGTATGTAATAAACTAAAACACCTAAAACCCTACACCTCGCAACACCACCACACGGCCACACACTTTTTATTTCAGAAAACTCTCCCCACCAGCCCTTTTCACGACACACACTTATTCACCACAAGTTGAAAGAAATTCGAAGGGTTCAAGGTAGAACAAGCCAAAGGTTTCACTCCGTTCTTCGTCGTCAATGGTAATTCATGCGTATAAAACGCAAAGGTACGTCATATTATTTCATTTACTCATCACCACACCATATTATATATTTATGTTTGAAATTTCATGAACAACAAGAGCACATTGATATATTTTCGTTTGTGCATCCAAGGTGATTTTTAAAGCTTGATCTTTGTTCCAAAAACATGATTTTTATGTGCTAGATGGGGCTGCCATGATTAGGACTTGTTAGGGGCATGTTTTGTACATTTTAAAAGAGTACTAGATTACCCACAACAGGCTGAACTCGTAGGGATTAAAGCTGGAACCAAATTGATCATTATTGTAGTTTATGCAATCGGGTGAAGGAGAATTGATGCTTGGCTTTGCCTTGGCTGAACCAGGGCAAGCTAGGGACTGTTATGGGTCAGGGGAAGAGTCCTAGCCATGCTAGGACTCGAGACCAGGGGCTGGGGAGGATTCCTAGCTTGCTAGGACTCCACCCGAGAATTGGAAGGGAAGGGGCGCAGGGATTACAGCTGGTGCAGGGAAGATGAGGCTCGGTCAGGGGGCTCTGGGCTGGGATAGGTCAACTCATTAGGGTCCTAGGAGAGTGCCTGAGGGATTGGTTCAAGGGGTGGCTTGGTGGTTGGGGCCCTAGCAGCAAAAACGTGGAGTACACTTGCTGTGCAAACTCACGCATGCAGCTATTGGAGGGTAGGGGGATTGCTGTGGCTTTGGGCGCTGGATCAAGGCTTGGGCTGCATCTGGGCGTGGTCTAGGGAGGGTTAGGTTCATGAGGGGTCAAGTGGTTAAGGCTTGGAGGCGTCCTAATTGAATTACAAGGGAACCTAATACACCAAGGAAACTAAAACACACACACACACACGTGCAGAATTTTAGGTCGATTTCCAGGAAGTTTTTGAGCGGGCCAGGGCTGTTTTTTTGGGCGGGGCTTGATCAGTAGGGTCCCTAGATGGGTTGGCTAGGTTTTGGCTCAAGGTGGCTCGGGCGTGGCTCGAGTAAATTAAGAGATGGCTCGGTATGTTCGATAAGGTGTTAAAAACGAAAATAAAAAGGCTAAAATTGAATCCATGGGTCCACGGATGTGTCTCATGACTTGGAAGGGTAGAATAAATCTTAAAAATGCTATGTTTAAAATTTGGGATCAAAATAACGAGTTTTGGATTTATTCGGGATTTAATCGCCGCACGAAATGCTAATTAACAAGTTAATTGAAACGCCTAGTTTTAAGCTTTATAAAATTATGGAAAATTATATAGCTCAAATAATTATTAAAAGTATAATTTTTTAATTTGGGAATTTTATATTAAGGTTTGGTTTAATTCGGGATTAAAACGAAGTAATACGTTGTATTTAAAGATTAATTTAGAAGTCCTCGATTTAAGCTAAATAAAATATGAGAAAATTCATGTAAGCTTAAATAATTATTTGGGATATTTAAGAGTCAGTGAAATTAAGAAAAAGTCAAATTCGAGGAATTTTACGTCTAGGGGTAAAACGGTCATTTTACACCTAGAAATTTGTAAACGTCATAGCAGTGCTCTGAATGTTTTTTTTCATGCTAATATGATTATTTTAAATGTTTATGAATTTTTATGACATGGATTTTAAATTTTTATGATTTATTATGTCAAATTGACATTTTAAATGTTTACGATTTATTATGTCAAAATGTTATTTTATAAGAGTAAGGCCCGAGATTTTGATTATCGTAATCTGAAATGATTTGCCAAAAATTAATACGATCTATTGGTAATCGAGATGTAATTACAGACGGAACAGATCAGACCGGGATAGACGGAATGAAACATTAGAGTTGTGCGAGGATGAGCCCTCGCGCCTATGCGCGACTCAGCCAGGCGCATACGCGCGAGGTAGGCAGAACATTGCGCGCACATGCGCGGCTTGAAGGCGCGCACATGCGCGGGGTGTCCAGTAGCCCAAGTGCAAAACAGAACGTTGGGCGCATATGCGCGGCGATGGTGCGCGCATATGCGTGAGCTGCCGAGTTTTGAATCCGACTTCAGTACCGAGTTCCTAGCGATGACAGCTACAACAGGACGTAATTTTTATTGAATTCTGATATCGTTTGAAATTATAATAATGGGGGAATTATGATTTGACTGATATATTGTGTTCTGAGTATACTAATCAGTAAATAATGGAAGTCAAATCGAAGAATAGACTAGTTATGCAATTGTTATGATTTTCTGAAGTGATATAACTGAGATTGTACAAGTTTGAGATTATGATATGTTATTATTGAAGAGTATGATTCGTATGGGTATCGATTATGAGTGGTGATATTATATATGTGATGTTGAGATTGACGGGATTATCGAGACTGTATTGTTATACCGTCAAAACATCAGTAGATTGATATTGATCAGATTCAGTAGTGATTGCGATTGTATCGTGATATCGTTGATATGGATTAGATTGTATCTTGATTCGACATTGATTAGATTATGTCTTGATTTGAGTATTGATCAGAACAGGTCTTGAATTGAGTTGTATATTGACACAGTATATTCGATATTGTCGTTACCAGATTGAATATGGACAGAGTGGAATTCGAGACTTCAACTTCGTCAGATCGAGAAGAGAAGTGTATAAATCAATGTTGATTCGGGATTGCACAACTCGAGTTAGATTTGACTTGAGTTTCCCAAAATCACATACTGAATGATTATTACATTGATATTTGCAATTATTTCTATTGATATGCTTAGTCTATTGTTCTATAGCAAAGCATGAGTTAGAGTTGGGCAGATCCGCCTAGACTTTGGCAGAACCGCCATGGCAGAACCGCCAAGTCACTGGACTTTTGGATATATATCAATAGACTGAGGAGAAGACTGACTCCTATTACAGATCTTTGATATAGACAGCCAAAGTCTGGGACTAAGAACGTATCACCATCTAGCTGGGGTAAAGTAGATGGAAGAATGTTGCGTTCTTATTCAGATCGGGATCCCTAGATTAGGAATGAGTCGAGTCAGAGTCTCAAAGTCACAGAGGGTGATTTATCACTTGATATTGATTCATGTTTTCTGATTATGATACATGTTCATAGTGTGATTTACAGTTTGAGATTGATTCATGTTTCAGAATGTGATACACGTTATGGATATCTGCTTCATGCTTTTATAGCTGTTTATATGAAATGCATGTATACATGGTTTATACTGGGAATATAATTCTCACTGGAGTTATCCGGTTGTTGTCTTCTTTGTGTGTGTGCATGACAACAGGTGGGACAAAATCAGGATCAGGAAGAGGATGAGAGATTATAGTTAGCGTGGAGATCCGGGCCCAGAAGCAAAATAGGATTCAACATTTGATGTATAGAGGTTGAACCTATTTGAGATAGAGACATGTAGTACATGAATTGTACTTTGATACTGACATGCATATTAAATAGATCACATTACGTTTCCGCATTCATATTTTTTTAAAAAAATTAGTCCCACTTTTCTTAATTGTTATATTTGACATTAATAATGATTAAGACATGAATTAGCGTCCGGGTCCCCACAACAGGTGGTATCAGAGTAATAGGTTCCTTAGCCTGAGATAGAAGCGAGTGAGCGGGGTAGAATGAGTTCTTTTTCCTTGCTTACCTATTGATACTGGCATGACAATATTGTATTATTATTATACTTATGTTCTATGCTAGCATGAAAGCATGTTTTATTGTTTTGAAAGTACATGTTTACTTGATTTCTTTAGTAATTGTAATGTGTACTTGTAAATAGTGAATCAGAACCGATTCTGGATCAGCAGTAAGATGATCAGAGGAGGACTGAAACAGGTTTGTTGTATTTGGTTACTAATTCTTTTGGTAATCAGATATATCTTCTCGAAGAATTCGAGAACCGGGTAGTACTTCGAGTTGTCGGATGGATGTGTCAGAAACTCCGATGGAAATAATGTTGAAGAGGTTTCAGTCATTTCAACCGCCGATTCTGAGAGGTACAGAGATGTCTGATGATTGTGAGAGTTGGTTTATTGATATTGAAGTGCTGTTTGATTCACTTGATTACCCAGATGAATGCAGAGTTAGATTGATTGGGCATCAGTTATACGAGGTCGCAAAGAATTGGTGGATCGCAACCAAAGAAGCCTTAGAACAGCAGGGTACCGTGATTACGTGGAAAATTTTTAAAGCTGAGTTTCATAAAAGATTTCTCCCAGTATCGTACCGACGAGATAAGAATATAGAGTTTGCAAACTTGAAACAAGGCCAGTTGAATATTGAAAAATATGTGGCAAAATTCTCTACTTTACTACGTTTTGCTCCTCAGGTGGCTGGGAATGATAAAGTTGTAGTTGATCAGTTCATCAGCGGATTGAATCCTGAAATATCTGCATTGGTAAATGTAGAACGACCCCATTATTTTGCTGACTGCCTTGAACAGGGCAAAGAGAGCTGAGGCAAGTTTGATACAACAACGAGAAATGTTGTATGTTGCTCACCCCCAGAAACAACAACCTTCAGCTCAATTCTTGCAATCACCGTCTAGATTTGATAGGGGCAGTAGTAGTGGGGGAAATAAAGATTTCCTGAAAGCTCACAAGAAACAATTTAAGAAATTAGGAAGTGGTTCATCTAGCTCCAGTGGTTCTAGCCAGAGTTATACTGGAGTTTATTGCAGAACTTGCGGAGGGAGACATCCGACTGAGCAGTGCCAGGGAGTGACTGGTAGTTGCCAAATCTGCCGACATTCAGGACATTTTGCTAGAGTTTGTCCACATAGAGGTTTTCGACGATCTCAGGGAGCAGAACCATCTGGATCAGTGGCACGGCCTGTCAGACAATCACCGGTTGTTCACTCTTTCCAACCACCGACGACTTCTCAATCAACCAAGGCCAGGACACACCTGACGAGATAGTGGCAGGTAATTGTTTCCTGTATGGTTATTTTGCATATGTATTGATAGATACTAATGCACTCCACACAATTATTCTTGAATGAATTGCATTGATATATGCTTTGGTTATCGAGTTATTATCTGCTGTAGTATTGCTCTCTTTGTTGTTGGGGCGAGGTTTTGATGTGAATCTTTGTACGAAGAATAGCAAACACGATTAAAATCGAATCGCGCCCTCAATTCAATAACGGACAAAGAATCATTGTTGTCCTCGATCTTTTGAATCAAGTGTGTGTGTTGTG
Source organism: Primulina eburnea (assembly GCF_022965805.1). Classification (NCBI taxonomy): domain Eukaryota; kingdom Viridiplantae; phylum Streptophyta; class Magnoliopsida; order Lamiales; family Gesneriaceae; genus Primulina; species Primulina eburnea. Next base: position 46,366,476 of record NC_133103.1, on the reverse strand, counting down.
ATTTTCACCTCTAAACTATGAAAGTTTAGCAACAAATAATCACGAAAATAAACAATCGAAAACTAGAACGAACCTTCAAAGAACGAGTCTAAGACAATTCGCACAAGCACGATCGATAAACGCCACAAAGTTAAAAACTTTGATAAGTTTGATTTTTGAATAACAAAGCAAAAAGCCTTGAAAGCTTGAGAGAGAAATCTCAAAAGTTTGATATTCAATCAATAATAATGTGTATTGTGTGTCAAATCTCATCCAACATGTTTTATATAAATAAAAGATATCAAAATCTAGACTCCAAAATAATTAAAACACTAGAAAAGGAAATTTTCTCGCCAAGCCGTCTCAGACACGGACCCCGTGTAGCCCTCCGTGTCCGGGTCCGTGTACACTAGGGAAATAAAACTCAGCTGGAAACAAGGGACACGGACCCCGTGCCCACCTCCGTGTACGGGTCCGTGTAGACACTGTCTTCGCAATTATCATAGGACACGGACCCCGTTTACTGGTCCGTGCTCGGGTCCGTGTAGACACTGGAATTCTTCATTCTCGGATGTAAAGGGCACGGACCCCGTGTGCAGGTCCGTGTAGGTCCGTGTAGCCTCGGCCGTCTCCAACAATGCTTGAATGATATTCCTTTGGCCTCCCGACGTATTCCCATGCATCACGAACCCTTTGGAACATTGCTCCTTGCACTTTAGCCCTCCTTGATACATCATAGACCCATGCAACGCTTCCATGATCACATCATCCTCCCCTTCTTGAAAAGGATTTGTCCTCAAATCTTTGCTACCTACACAAAAACGAAGCAAGTTAGTAATAACAAGAATTGTATGACCAATATGCTTAACTTTAAACTCAAGTTTGTAGGTACTATCGCCTACATGCTCCATCAACGCTTTGAACTCCAACTCCAAGGTTGCCTTCACTATCAACTCACCAACCTCAACATACACCAAATAATAAAGGACACCAAATGATAAAATATGATTAAGTATCACAAATATCATTCCTCCCCTTCTTAGACCTAGTTAACACAAAAATAAGATCCATACATGTGCACATCCACAGTTCAATAGGAATAAACTTTATCTCATTTAATGAATATAGAATGAAGAATTTATTTTCTTTAAACATATATCCATCATGAATGGAGGAATTATCATATTCTGTGATGGACCTTTCAAAATCACCACCAACCAAATACGACTCATCATGAACGAAACAATTATCATTCCCAACCATTAATCTCTCAAAACCTTCCCTAATCAAATATAAATCATGCAAATAGGAAACATTAAATGTACTACCCATGTATTCATTTAACTCATCACATGAATTTAATTCTAATGCATACAATTCATTGTCATGACAAAGTGTCAATTGGACAATCTTTGAACACTCAAAATCAATAACATTTGCATCTAATTCATGCAATACATCTCCATTCTCAATTCTGTGACACTTAGGCAACAAGATTAAATCACATTCATATATTCTAAACATCACATTTTCAATTTGTTCCCATAATTCTTGAAAGCAAAACAACAATAAATTAAGGTAAGGAAGAAAATCATACCTCCCAGATGTTGCGTTGACAGCTAACCTTACCTCATCGCTATGGCTCTTGAATCCATATGGTTCATCCCATTGCATCCTAACACCATCAACACTTGCTAGCCTCCCCATCATGACATCACCGTAATCCTGCAAAGAAGAAGTAACAATGCTCGGGATTGAACCGACTATATCATCATGATGATAATAAACCACTTTGTACAAAGGTACATGAAAGGGTTTATGCAAGAATAAACATCTCTCCATCTCACTCCTTTGGGCCATAAAATTCTTTTCAATTTTCTTTTCTTTGGCCTCTTTTTCTTGTTCTTTTTCTTTTATCTCATTCTTTTCTTCTCTTTTTATTTCTATGGTCATCTCACTCTTTTGTTCACTCTTTTTTTCGACCATATATTTTTCTTTTTCTAAGGCCACCTCACTTTTTTGAACACTCTTTCTTTCGGCCTCATCTCTCTTTCTTTTTTTCAAATGATCCTCCAACACTTGCTTTGGGGACAATGGAAGCAATAAAATTGGTTTCGTGTTTAGGACAAAAGAATACCTATTCTTGAAACCATCATGAGTCACCTTCCTATCGTATTGCCAAGGCCTACCCAACAATATATGATAAGCATGCATTGGTACCACATCACACAATATTTCATCAACATACTCACCAATCGAAAGGGACACCAAGACTTGCTTGCTCACTTTCACTTCTGCACATTCATTCAACCATTGAAGCCTATATGGTTGAGGATGTTTTAAAGTAGGCAAATTCAACTTCCCCACCATCTCACAACTAGCTACATTGGTACAACTACCTCCATCTATAATGACATTGCAAACCTTTTCGTTCACAAAGCATCTAGTATGAAACAAGTTCTCCCTTTGATTGTTTTCCACCTCCCTGGCTTGGTCACTCATGATGCGCTTAGTCACCAACGCTTCACCTACAACCGCTTCATATCCCTCAACTGGATCCTCCAACTCAGGCATATTATCATCTTCACAATCACTTTGAGATTCATAATCCCCATAAGAATTCATTATCATTACCCTCTTGTTAGGACATTCACTAGAAATATGACCCAACCCCTGGCACCTAAAACATCTAACATCTCTAGAACGATTAGAAGGAGTTTCAGATTTACCTTGCACTCCTTGCTTAGGCGCCTCTTGTTTGGCCTCAAATTTGGGCTTGGACAACACCTCGTTCTCCTCACGCTTCACCGCATTTGATCTCCAAGAAGATGATGAACCCCCAGTTTGATTGGTGCGGCCAACTCCAGGCCTTTTGAGTTGTTGCTCCACCTTTATGGCCATTTGCACCATCTCGTCTAGGTCCAAGTAGTGCCGAAGCTCCACTTGATCTTGAATTTCCCTGTTCAAACCACTAAGAAAACGAGCCATGGTCGCCTCACTATCTTCCTCAATATTGGCCCTAATCATGACTACTTCCATCTCCTTATAGTAGTCCTCAACACTCTTCAACCCTTGCCTTAAGGTTTGTAACCTCTTGAACATCTCCCGATAATAGTGATTGGGCACAAACCTCTTTCTCATCACTCTCTTCATCTCATCCAAGACTCAATGGGCCTCTCATTGTACCTCATACTAGTGGTCACTAATTGATCTCACCAAATAAGAGCATAATCTAAGAATTCCACAATCGCTAACCTAACCTTCTTTTGCTCGGAGTAGTGGTGACATTCAAAAACAAATTCTACCCTCTTTTCCTATTCTAAGTACGCTTCCGGGTCGGATTTGCCATGGAAAGATGGAATTTTCATCTTAATGCTACCCATATTCCCATCTTCCCTATGCCCATCATTAAATCTACCCCTCATAGCTTCTCCTCTTCCTCTACCAACTCCTCGACCTCTTCAATTCCTGCCCCAATTTTCATTTTGACTCTCCTCTTCTCCCCCAAAATCATATTCCTCATCTTCGCCTCTACCCAAGTCTCTAACTTTAGGTTTACCCCCACTAGTACTCACTTCAATCCTATCCAATCGCTCATTTAATGACTCCATCTCAATCTTTATCATCCTAGAAAAATGTCCAGACAACGCCTCCATTTGGACCTTAGATAACCCCGGATTTGAACTATCTCCTACCTCCCTCTCCATTTAATTTCAAATTTGTACCTGCAAGAAAAGGTTAGTAGAAATAAAATAATCCTCACCCAAATGCTCACGGTCACTCTAAAGAAATTCACTCGTCTCTCTGATTTTGTTTGCTCACAACAAATACTCACCGTTCACTCCAAAGAAAAGTCACTCGCACTCAAGTGTATCACTCGAATTTTGAAGGCTCTCGTAGAAGTGCTCAAACTTTGTATTTGGGTACATCAAACGATCAAGTTTTAACTTGTGAACAAATGTGATCGACTCACTTGGACTGCGTAGACAAGAAATTTGAAGATAACTATTTTTTTTTTTACTATGACAGACTATTAACTATGACCAAATAAACGGAATAGAACAAAATACCAAAACAATTGTGTAGGCAAATTTTCGAAATTTTGTACTCTTTTTTTTTAGGCTGAGTACAACTCGAAAATCCCAAAAAAATGAAGAAAATTGACCTAATTTTCGAGAAACACTGTTTAACGAAAATTGAATAATGATAGAACGAAACATACCTGAAAACGATTGAAGAAATAACACAGATCTGAAATTTAACAAGATAACTTTATTTTCAATGAACCTATGCTTTGATACCAAATGATGTGAATCTTTGTACGAAGAATAGCAAACACGATTAAAATCGAATCGCGCCCTCAATTCAGTAACGGACAAAGAATCGTTGTTGTCCCGATCTTTTGAATCAAGTGTGTGTGTTGTGATTTTCACCTCTAAACTATGAAAGTTTAGCAACAAATAATCATGAAAATAAACAATCGAAAACTAGAACGAACCTTCAAAGAACGAGTCTAAGACAATTCGCACAAGCACGATCGACAAACGCCACAAAGTTAAAAACTTTGATAAGTTCGATTTTTGAATAACAAAGCAAAAAGCCTTGAAAGCTTGAGAGAGAAATCTCAAAAGTTTGATATTCAATCAATAATAATGTGTATTGTGTGTCAAATCTCGTCCAACATGTTTTATATAAATAAAAGATATCAAAATCTAGAATCCAAAATAATTAAAACACTAGAAAAGGAAATTTTCTTGCCAAGCCGTCTCAGACACGGACCCCGTGTAGCCCTCCGTGTCCGGGTCCGTGTACACTCGGGAAATAAAACTCAGCTGGAAACAAGGGACACGGACCCCGTGCCCACCTCCGTGTACGGGTCCGTGTAGACACTGTCTTCGCAAATATCATAGGACACGGACCCCGTGTACTGGTCCGTGCTTGGGTCCATGTAGGCACTGGAATTCTTCATTCTCGGATGTAAAGGGCGCGGACCCCGTGTGCAGGTCCGTGTAGAGGTCCGTGTAGCCTCGGCCGTTTCCAACAATGCTTGAATGATATTCCTTTGGCCTCCCGACGTACTCCCATGCATCACGAACCCTTTGGAACATTGCTCCTTGCACTTAAGCCTTCCTTGATACATCATAGACCCATGCAACGCTTCCATGATCACATCAGGTTTTGTATCAGTGACATTTGTTGGATCTTGTATGCTACAATATGACAGATATGAGATTGAGTTAGATTATATTGTACTTGGGTTGTCCGATTTCGATTTTTTGATCGGTACTGATATGTTGACCAAGTACAAAGCTACCGTGGATTTTCCAGAAGATTGAAAAATTCAGATAGATATGAGTGATGAATGGAAATTACGGTAAGAATTCTAGATTTAGAATTCCTCGGATATGAACGATGTTGAGGACTCGATTATTATAGAAAGAAACGGAGGGATTCCTTATGTATTCAGTTGACATACTGAAATCAAGCCTCTCATGGGCTGATTTGCCAATGGTGTATGAAATTGCTGATGTGTTCTTAGATGAGATGTCAGAATTGATTCCAGTCATAAAGATAGATTCCGGCATTGAATGAATGCCAGAAATTGTTGAGATGTGAATCTGGGCCGAGACATATTGTATTCGGAACATGTTAGATCCGAAGATAGTATACCAGTTGATTTTATCACAGATGAAGGCGTAATCAGTGGGCTGATACCGATAGCATTATCAGAAATTACAGTTTTATGAGTTTAGCAAATCAGTATCGATGAGTGATGTTTCGAATCTGATTGAATAGTGCTGTTGTTCTGAATCCGTGTTTGAAACATATAGTAGATAGTGGAGAATATATGTTATATAGTCCGAACCAGAACTAATTTTGAAAATTAAAGCAGCTCAGAAAGTTGATCAGAATGTTCAGAACTCGATTTCGATGATCAGAGCAGGGCATCGATCAGAATATCAGGTTTGTAACAGAGTGTTATATGAGAGTAACCGTCTTATTGTGCTGAATATTTCAGCTTCGAAACGACAGAAATTGTCAGAAGTGTACAGTAGTCGATTCCGTAATTGTCCTGATGGCAGAAAAATGTACAGTGATTTGAAAAGAAGGTTTTGAGAAAAACAGATGAAATCAGATATTACAGAATTTGTATCGAAATGTCTGATGTGCCAGCAGGTAAAGACAGAAAGATAGAAACCCGGGGAATTATTGTAGAGCTTGTTTGTCCCTGTATGGGAATGAGAGCACATTTCCATGGATTTTGTGACGAAGCTACCGAAATCTTCCCAAGGTTGTGATGTGATTGGGTCGTGATGGACAGATTGACCGAATCCGCAAGTTTTATTTGTACAGGATGATGTATAGATACGACTAGATGGCAGAGATTTATTTCAGACAGCGGCCAGATTGCACGGAGTGCCAAAGTCGATTGTTTCAGACCGTAATCTTCGGTTACTTCGCACTTTGGGGCAGAGTTGCAGCAGGCTCTAGGTATGAGTTTATACCTGAGTACCGCATATCATCCACAGACTGACGGATAGTCAGAGTGGATTATCCAGACACTGGAGGATATGCTTAGAGTGATAGTACTTGATTTTAGCACTAGTTGGCAGGATTCATTGTCATGTTGTGAGTTTTCGTACCACAACAGCTATCAAACGAGTATAGAAATAATACCGTTTGAGGCGTTGTGCAGTAAGAAGTGCAGATTCTCTCTGTATTGAGATGATATCTCTGAGATTTCTGATATTAGACTTGATATGATCAGAGGTATGACAGATAAAGTAAAGCTGATTCAGAAGAGAATGAAGACAGCTCAGGACAGACAGGCCAAATATGCCAACGTCAGACGACGACTAGTGGTGTTTGAGACATAAAAATGAATATTCTTGAAGATTTCTATTTTCAGAAGTGTGGTCAGATTTGACAAGAAAAGGAAGTTGTCCCCAACTTATATATCGATCCGTATAATATTTTCGAGAAGTCAGACAAGATAGTACTAGACAAGACACCGAATTATTATGAGAAGATAAAAGATTGTATCTATGGACCTACATTATCGCCTTTTCTATCTGTATACATGATGTGTTTCATGTATCTTTTTTTTGGCGGGAGTATATCTCCGATGCCTCATATATTATTCAGCCAGACGAGGCCGAGTTAGATGGAATACTGAGTTAACTCGAGAATCCGATCTCGATCCCCGATTGTGAAGAAAAGCTGTTCAAAACGAAGACTAGTTCGTTTATGAAGGTTCAGTGAAGTTATTATGGTATCGAAGAAATTACCTGAGAAACGGAATCTAATATAAGACAAAGATTTCAAAATTGTTTTATTGCGGTGAGTTTTATGATTAACTTCCGTTATACATTTCTTCCTTATTATGAAGTCGGATTCGAAGATGCTTCAAATCTTTACGCCTTTTGTAGGGAAGAATTGTGAATTGTGAATGATCCGTCCGTCAGGTTTTGAATCCGACTTCAGTACCGAGTTCCTAGCGATGACAACTACAACAAGACGCAAGTTTTATTGAGTTCTGATATCGTTTGAAATTATAATATTGGGGGAATTATGATTTGACTGATATATTGTGTTTTGAGTACACTAATCAGTAAATAATTGAAGTCAAATCGAAGAACAGACTAGTTATGCAATTGTTATGATTTTCTGAAGTGATATAACTGAGATTGTACAGATTTGATATTATGATATGTTATTATTGAAGATTATGATTCGTATGGATATCGATTATGAGTGGTGGTATTATATATGTGATGTTGAGATTGACGGGGTTATTGATACTGTATTGTTATACCGTCAAAACATCAGTAGATTGATATTGATCAGATTCAGTAGTGATTGCGATCGTATCGTGATATCGTTGATATGGATTAGATTGTATATTGATTCGACATTGATTAGATTATGTCTTGATTTGAGTATTGATCAGAACAGGTCTTGAATTGAGTTGTATATTGACACAGTATATTTGATATTGTCGTTACCAAATTGAATATGGACAGAGTGGAATTCGAGACTTCAACTTCGTCAGATCGAGAAAAGAAATGTATAAATCAATGTTGATTCGGGATTGCACAACTCAAGTTAGATTTGACTTGAGTTTCCCAAAATCATATACTGAATGATTATTACATTGATATTTGCAATTCTTTATATTGATATGCTTAGTCTATTGTTCTATAGCAAAGCATGAGTTAGAGTTGGGCAGATTCGCCTAGACTTTGGCAGAACCGCCAAATCACTGGACTTTTGGATATATATCAATAGACTGAGGAGAAGACCAACTCCTATTACAGATCTTTGATATAGACAGCCAAAGTCTGGGACTAAGAACGTATCACCATCTAGCTGTGGTAAAGTAGATGGAAGAATGTTGCGTTCTTATTCAGATCAGGATCCCTAGATTACGAATAAGTCGAGTCAGAGTCCCAAAGTCACAGAGGGTGATTTATCACTTGATATTGATTCATGTTTTCTGATTATGATACATGTTCATAGTGTGATTTACAGTTTGAGATTGATTCATGTTTCAGAATGTGATACACGTTATGGATATCTGCTTCATGCTTTTATAGCTGTTTATATGAAATGCATGTATACATGGTTTATACTGGGAATATAATTCTCACTGGAGTTATCCGGTTGTTGTCTTCTTTGTGTGTGTGCATGACAACAGGTGGGACAAAATCAGGATCAGGAGGAGGATGAGAGATTATAGTTAGCGTGGAGATCCGGGCCCAGAAGCAAAATAGGATTCAACATTTGATGTATAGAGGTTGAACCTATTTGAGATAGAGACATGTAGTACATGAATTGTACTTTGATACTGACATGCATATTAAATAGATCACATTACGTTTCCGCATTCATATTTAAAAAAAATATTTAGTCCCACTTTTCTTAATTGTTATATTTGACATTAATAATGATTAAGACATGAATTAGCGTCCGGGTCTCCACAATAAGGGTATGATTTAATATGTTAAAATGTTTATTTTAAATATTTATGATTTAAATGCATATTTTAAATGTTTATGATGTTGAAATGTACAGTTAAAAGATTTATCGATTTTTATATGTTGAAATATTTCTTTTAAAATGTTTATGGATTTTTATGAGGGAACGATAACGTTAAAAGAAATGTTGCATGCTTGTTTTTAAGAGGAAAAGGTTATTAAATGAATGATTTTTATAAAGTGGTGAAAATGAAAAACGTTGAAGGAAGTGAAGTAATTGTGACAAATGAGGATATGATTGAGGATAGGCCAAGGCTCAGTTGACGATCTTATGTCGCTGATGTCCCCGCTGCCCAGTACTGTGGTTTCATGTAGATGGATTCATCGACTTTTGAGGATTGAGGAAAGTCATAATTAACGATCTGAATTCAACAAAGGAAAAGGAAAAAGGAAAAGGAAAAATGTTTATGATCATGATACAAGGATTTATATTATGAAATGAGGAAAGGAAAATGTTGAGGTATATGTTATTCATATTCATATGAATATGATGAGGATAATATGAAATGGGCTACGAAAACGTTTATGAGAAATTTATGAAAATGTTTATGTTTAAAGTTGATGCATCATTATGAAAATGTTTTGTTTAAAGTTCATGCATCATGAAAATATTTACGAAAATGGTTATGTTTAAAGTTTAAGCATCTTCATGAAAAGGTTAATTTAAGTACAAGTATTTTTCACTGTTGCATGCGATTTGTATATGTAATACTTGTTATCAAGATTATGATGTGTTGAGTCTTTAGACTCACTAGGTGTGATTGATGCAGGTGATTATGATGTTAATGTTATGGAGGTCTTGATGGTTGACTTTGTTGGACTGAAGGTGCACATGACTCGAGGACCGACGCTAATTTTCGCACTAGTTTATGATTTATGATTTTAAGTAATGCTAAAGATATTTTTACGTCTTTTATTTATGTTATGAGAGATTTTTGAGAGACTATAGTATGTTCTATACTTTTCAAATAATGTTTTTAGGTTAGTAAAATGTTTGACGATTTTATGCTTTAAAATAATTTCTTTTGGATTTTTAAATGGCAGTTGGATGTTTATTCTAAAAATGGTGACAAGATATTTTAAAGTATTTATATATATGTATATTTTTAATTATGGAGATTAAGGAGAAAAAAAAATTTAGCACGTTTTAAGAAAATGAGTAGCAGACGTTTCAAGATCTGCATGTGATAACCATGGACTTGAAATACTTGACTCTTCATTGAGATCATATTTTGTTTAGCTGTCATCTTATAAGTGGGAGCATCACATATCTGGAGATCCTGTGGTCAAGGTGTCACGCCTCGAGACCGCGGCGTCAGTGACATCCGGAATTGTTAATCAAATACCAATAAGCCTCGTAGCAAATAGCCAAATACCAGTCTATTTCATAAATTTCCCATTGTCTTTACAAATGAAGAAAAATACAGAGGTTGCGGAAGCGAAAAGTACAAACATTACTAAGAAAGACAAATGAACACTAATTGACTTGAATATCCAGAACTTGAATTACTTCATTATAATTCTTTACCAGCCCCAGAACTGCTCATGCTCCTTTTGTTCTACCTGTTCTTCATTCTCATCTTGAGAGGGACGTAAGGAGGGTGAGAATTTTGGGAAACCCTCAGGAAGTAGGGCCGATCGAATACCAGAAAACATTTGATACATAATACTTTTAAAACCTTCCTCTTTTACATAACATAGTATATCAGAGTTGGATGAACATAAGTTAATCATTGAAAAAATCAGAGTTTCGGAGTTGGATGAACAGAAATCAGATTTAGAACAATCAGAACATTCAGAACAGAAATTATCAGACAAACATATTATAATGATAATGAGCTACCCTTGATCTTGGGCTCCCTATGGGGCCTTCTCCTGTAAATAGGCTCTATCTGGGGGCTTTTCCCGCATTCGGGCTCTCTTTGGGGCCTTCTCCCATAGACAGGCTCCCTCTGGGGCCTTTTCCCTAGCAGGCTTTCCCGATGCACAATTATCAGATTCAAACAAATAACTTATTATTCTGAGACAAATTGGTTCGAACAGAATGACACCAACATAAAACGAAACGGAGAAGCATAAACGAACAAACTGACGGAACGAAACGAAACGATTTGAAGTAACTTAGTGATTTTCGAAATCCACACTTATTCACATAACGCAGTAGATGATTGAATTTTAAATCATACGTAATCTTTAAAACTTATAAACCCACTTACCTGAAAGATTGTTCCAAAAATCTTGTAATGAACAACTTAGAGCTTGACACTGAAAAACCAGTCATCTTGCAAAAATTTTTGCGCCTAATTGAACCGTTGGATCGATCTGAATTATGGATATGTTGCTCCAAACACGTGTACGTAAATTCTGAACAGTGGAGATCGGATTTGAACGTGTAAAACAATGAGAAAAACTTTCTGCAATTGGGCAGAATTTTTGGTACTCGAAAATTGCAACTTTTGGAGAAAACTTTTGATGTTTTTTTGGTGTGAATTCACTCATTCTTTTGCCAATATTTATAGGCACCAATGTGACTTTAGGCCTTCTCCCTCCATACCAAAGGTTGCATGGTTTATAGCATTAATAACCAATGTAACTTTTGACATTCCCCCTCCATACCAAAGGTTTATGGCATTGGTGATGATTTATGACATTAATAACCAATGTGACTTTAGGCATTCCCCCTCCATACCAAAGGTTTATGGAATTAATCACCAATGTGATACAAAAGGTTTATGGCATTAATCACCAATGTGACTTTAGGTCTTCTCCCTCCATGCCAAAGGTTGCATGTAATTTATTCTCTTCCATGCCATAATTCATCTTCAATGCAAAACAAAAATCAACTTGGTAGTTTTTCTCATTGTATAGTAAAATTTTGGGTCTTCACATCCTTCCCTCCTTGTTTAAAGTTTCGTCCTTGAAACTTGAATTATCTTGGTCTTTGAAAGGGTAGGGATGATGTCTATGCATTATTTCTTCAAGGTCCCAAGTAGCTTCTCTTTCGGTATGATTAGACCATTTTATTTTAACGTATGGATCGTGCGGTGATGTAGCACTCATTCTTTGTCCACTATACGGTATTAACTTCTTCATATTTCAATTCTTCATTCAGGTTGCCATCGAGTAGCAGTGGTGCAACCTCAAAAATATGACTCGAGTTGGGAATGTATCTTCTTAGTTGTGAAACGTGGAAGACGTTATGGATTCTTGACATGTCAGGCGACAAGGCTAGCCAATAAGCTAGGGTTCCGATTCTGTCCAGAATTTCGAAGGGTCCGACGTTTCTTGGGTTCAATTTTCTTGATTTGCTGAAGCGGACCACTCTCTTCATAGGTGAAACCTTGACATAGGTCTTCTCTCCGAATTCAAATTCCAACGGCCTTCTCTTCAAGTCAGCACAGCTCTTTTGTCGGTCCTAGGCCGCTTTGAGTTTCTCCCTGATGATAGCTACCTTCTCAACCGTAATTTGTACTAGTTCAGGCCGGTGATGGCTTTCTCCCCGATTTTGTCCCAATACATGGGCGATCTACATTTTCTTCCATACAACGCTTAATAAGGAGCCATCTCTATGCTACTGTGGTAACTGTTATTGTATATGAACTCTATTAGAGGTAGATGCTCACTCCAATTTCCTTTGAAACCTAGAGCACAGGCCCTTAACATGTCCTCTAAGGTTTGAATAGTTCTTTCGGCCATTTGTTTGCGGGTGATAGGCCGTGCTGAGGGTGACTTTGGTTCCCATGGCTTCTTGAAAACTTTTCCAAAATCGAGACACAAAACTTGGATCCCTATTGGATAGTATACTTGCTGAAACTCCATGTAATCTTACTATGTTGTCCATGTACAGGGTGGCTAGTTTATCTAGGTTGTATTTAATTTGGATCGTTAAAAATTGTGCTGATTTGGTTATTCGGTCGATGATAACCCAGATCCAATCATGGTTTTTTCTTGACTTTGGTAATCCTTCCACAAAGTCCATGGAAATAGCTCCCACTTCCATGTTGGGATCTCTAGTGGTTGTGGGAGTCCTCGAGGTCGTTGATGTTCGACTTTGACCTGTTGACAAATTTGGCATTTAGCGACAGAGTCAGCTACGTCCTTCTTGCATTTAGCACCATATAGATAATGTCTCCATAATTTTAGTGCAAATACGATGGCTGCTAACTCAAGATCGTGAGTTGGATAATTTTTCTCATACGATTTTAATTGTCTTGATGCGTAGGCAATTACCTGACCTTCCTGCATAAGCACACACCCTAATCCTCCATTTGATGCATCACTATATATCGTGAAGTTCTTTCTATCTTCGGGAAGTACTAGCACTGGTGTAGATTCAAGTTTTCTTTTAAGAATCTGAAAACTCTTCTCGCATTCTTCGCTCCAAATGAATCTAGAGTTTTTCTGTGTGAGTTTGGTGAGGGGTATGGCTATTGAAGAAAATCCTTCAACAAATTTCCTATAATATCCAGCTAAACCCAGAAAGCTTCGAATCTCAGTTACTGATTTAGGTCGAGGCAGTCCTCAATTGGCTCTACTTTCTTGGGGTCCGCTGAAACACCTAATTCATAGATTATGTGTCCCAAGAAGGTGACACTTGTTAGCCAAACTTCACATTTCTTAAATTTGGCATACAGTTCTTTTTCTCTTAGTGTTTCTAGAGTGAGGCGAAGATGTTCCTCATAATCTTCCTTACTTTGTGAGGACACAAGAATGTCGTCTATGAATACGACCGCGAATATATCGAGGTATGGTTTAAAGACTCTATTCATGAGGTCCATGAATATTGCTGGGGAATTGGTCAGTCCAAACGGCATTACCTTAAACTCGTAATGGTCGTATCTTGTCTTGAAGGCTGTTTTAGGGATATCTTCCATTTTGACCTTCAGTTGATGGTATCCGGACCTCAGATCGAGTTTTGAAAAGACCTTAGCTCCTTTCAATTGATTGAAAAAGTCATCTATCCTCGGGAGAGGGTATTTATTCTTAATTGTAATCTTGTTCAACTATCTATAGTCGATACATATCCTCATACTCCCGTCTTTATTTTTCACGAATAATACAGGGGCTCCCCACGGAGATGCACTGGGTCGAATCTGCTTCTTATCCAACAACTCTTGGAGTTGATCCTTTAGTTCCTTTAACTCTGTTGGGACCATTTGGTATGGTGCCTTCGAGATTAGTGTAGCCCCAGGGATCAAGTTGATCTCAAACTCCACTTCACGGTCAAGAATCGTGCCAGGCAATTCTTCAGGGAAGACGTCTGGAAATTCCTGACTAACTGGAATATACTCTATCTTCAGAGTAACTTTGTTATTTACCTCGTTGATCATTGCTAGTTAGACTTCTTCGCCATGCTCCATGGATTTCTAGGTCTGAGAAGCAGAAAGGAAGGATTTTTGTTCCTTATCCTTACCATGAAAATGATTTATTCTTGGATTGGGGTTTGGCATTCTTATCCCGACAATCTTCCAATACATGATTCTTGTCCAACCAAACAATTCCCATGGTACACTGAATATATGAGTATCCATATTTATTTTATTCTATCTTAAAATTATCATAATCACTATCTCAAAACTAAAACCAATATAGAATCTTAGAACATAACACTTTATCAGCTTATTGACTCAAGTTCCAATAATTATAACCAAGTTAAAATTTCTTTCAACCTTGTTTGGAAGAAACTAATTTATCGAACAATTCTTCTTTTACTAAATTTGTCTTTAATCAAGACTATGAGCCTAGCATGCTTTAATACAAACAAGTTTCATTGGATGTATTTCTCCTCAAATCTTCCCTTTTTTGTACTATAAGAAGAGTCGGAACTTATTATGTATGCTACACTTCATCAATGCCCATCAATATCTTACTTTATTTTCATAAGAAAATGTCCTAAAAATAATATAAATTTCTTACCTTCATAAAATATTACAAAATCCTAAATATTTAAATTTAGCACTTAGTATCCCAAGTTTAATGTACATATCGTTAATTTTTGGAACAAAAATCAACCTCTACATCTGAATATCAAAGCTTATATAATTCTTATCTCATATTTTCATAAATAATTTATTATCCACGAGTCAAACATTTCATCTCAAGTCGGAAGCTTATCTTTGATAGGTAAATTACCCAAAATTTAAGTCATCTTATATCAGATAGGTGTATTCCCAAAAATATAATTCAACTTATCTTTGTACATTCCAAAAGAAATGTTACACTTCTTTCATTTCGTATCATATAACCATAATACAAGTCTAGCCTACCTTATCATCTCTCCGTCATCACTGTCCTTTTTCCACTACATCCATAGGTGTTTTTTCTATTTCTTTCACGTTTTTCACGACAAGGTGCATATAGTTATTTTGTTCTTGCAGTCTATCCATAGCGCCATGAAGCTTGGTGATATAATGTTCTTGCTTGCTAGAAAGGTCTTCTTGTTGATGACGAGAGCGGTTAGCAAGATCCTTCTCAGTTTCAATCTTTACTATCAAATTTCGGTTAGGGGAAACTAGTCGTACCACGTGAGATAGGTTACGTAGAGTTAGGGTGAGCTGGCTCTCTGCTCGATTAAGATGATGGGTGAGACATTGTACATCAATTTGAAGTAGGTTCCTAATCTCCAAGATTTCTTGTTTCTCTTATTTTCCTCTAGCGAGTTGAACCTTTAGGGTTTCAATTTCTCATCCTTGGTTTTCAATGGTGAGTTGACGCATGCGAAGGGTTGCTTGAGCATGAGTACGAGGTGTGGCCATTTCAAATACATATCGAATGAAAAAGAGATAAAAGTTTCATTACCAGATAAGCAAGGTATTTGGATCGAATAGAATGAGATTTTCCAAAACTGGAAAGATTTCACCCAGATTGAAAGCAGTTGACAAAATTGAGTTTTGAGAATCTATGCGAAAGTATAAGCCATCTGTTGGAAATCTTATTCCGGAGTTTGACAAATTAACCAACTGAACCAAGTAACTGAATCAAGCAACTGATTTACGCATCGAAGTTACTAACTGGTTACGTAACTGATCATTCAGCTACTATTTAAGCGCCTCAACCATCGATCAATAAAGTGTGTTCCTAACTGAACACGTCATCAATTGATTGCAACAACCGACATATAGTACAGTCTAACTGCAACAGTAGTAGTGGAACGCCGCATATCAGAAAGTTGCAGTGTACGATCTGTCAGAGAATATCGACGTGGCAAACAACGGCTGTTATTCAAATAAATGTTACCGTTGAAACAGAAGCCTATAAATAGTCGAAGAGAGCAGCTGAAGAACTACCGATTTTCTGAACTACTCATTTTACTTGCTGTTACTCTGCGAAAATATTCTCTCAACTTCAAATCAAAGCTCAAGCTTATCAGTTTTATCAGTAGCATTCAGGCTACGTTTTGAGCTAGAAAAAGCACTTTGTAATCTTTGATAAATTGTACAAGTTGTGCTAAGATCAGTTGTGATCTGTAAAAGAGTTGTTAACTAAGAGTTTCAGTTTTGGCAATAGATAAGTCCAAACTGAAGTGGGTCAGTACACGTTACTGTATTTGATCAAAGTCTTTTAGTGTATATCCTATCTTTGTGATAGAAGGGGTGACGTAGGAGTTATTCAAGTCTCCGAACATCCAGAAACATTTCCTGTGTTATTTACTTTCAGTTATTCATTCTATCTTTCAGTCAGTTAGTTTTCCGCAACTGTTTTATTCAGTTTAACTGATTGATATCGACCGACGAGATACTTGAGTCAGTTTGTAACAAAACTGAACCCAACCTTTCGAAGAAGTTTTAATCTAGCAAGTGTTTATTCAACCCCCCCTTCTAAACACTTTCACCTTGAGTTAACCGATCCTATCAAGTGGTATCAGAGCGAAGTTTATCTTGTCATAGAACATATTCTCTCAACTGATTCAGTATGTCTTCTTTCAACAAAATTCCTATGTTTTCCAGGGAAGACTTTGACGACTGGAAAATCAGAATGCAGGCTCATTTAGCTGCACAAGATGATGATATGTGGTACGTCATAACTGACGGGCCAATGAAAATTCTGAAAGCAAACACAGCAGTTGCCATCACCGAAGGGGCACCTCATAGAATCGAAAAACCCAGAGATGAGTGGACTGCTGAAGATAAAAGAAAAGCAAACCTTGACAATGTAGCCAAGGACATACTATATAAAACACTGGACAAGATAACGTTCAGTAAGATCAAGATGTGCAAGACAGGAAAAGAGATATGGGAAAAGCTGATTCAGTTATGCGAGGGAAATGAGCAAACAAAGGAAAACAAACTTTCTGTTGCTGTACAGAAGTTTGACAACATCAAAATGAAAGCTGGAGAATCAATGCTTGAATATGATGAAAGAACCAGTGGAATCATAAATGAACTGAATGCACTTGGAAAAGTGTATACAAATAAAGAAGTGGCTCTCAAGATTATCAGAGGACTTCCCAGGGAATGGGATGTCAAGACAATGGCCATGAGGGAATCAAAAGACTTGAACAAAGTTGAAATTCATGATTTGTTTGCTGATCTGAAAGCTTATGAGTTTGAGTTACAAACTCGAGGAGAAGCAGAACCATCAACACCTTCATCAACTACTGCTCTAACTGCTATAAGAACAGAACCAACTGGCTCAGTTGAAAAAGCTGCAGATCAATTGAGCAATGATGCTATGTCATTGTTTATCAGAAAGTTTGGTAGATTCATGAGGAAGAATCAGGGAAATTTTCAGAAGAGCTACCAAAGAAATAACTCCAGAGAAGATTCAAACGCTTGCTATAACTGTGGAAAGCCAGGACATTTCATTGCTGACTGCCCAAAACCAAAGAAGGACAGTCAAGTCTCAACTGAACGGAAAAAGAAATCATATGAGCACAAAAGGAGACCTAAGGATGAAAGGAAAACCTATAAAAAGAAGCATGAAGTGCTAGTAGCTGAAGAAAGCAAAGCCAAATGGGCAGAGACTGACAGTGATGAGTCAGAAGCAGAAACTTCATACAGTTCTAGTGAAGAAGAGGAAGAAGTCAAGTGTCTGATGGCTGATGAGACAGAAGATCAATCAGACAATCAGCAGGTATTCGACTTTAGCTCAACTGATTTCACTAGAGAAGAGCTTATTTCGACTCTTCATGACATGGTCAGCGAGTATCAAAAGCTTGCTCTATCATTTGATAAAGCCAGAGCAAAGCAAGATGATCCCTTGGACAACAATACTAAAACTGATCAGTCAGTTGATATGTTGAGTCTAAAAAGGGAAATTGCTGAGCTCAATGCTGAAAAGAGCAGGAATCAATTGTTGATTCAAAAATTGATGTTTGAAAATGCAAAGCACAACGAGCTCATTCAGGCTTGGAATAAATCTTCAGCAGCTCTAACTGATATTCAAAATTCGCAAAAATCAGTTGCTGACAAGACTGGACTAGGATTCAGTAGTCAAAGTGAGATGTCTTCCAATGATACTCAGCCACAACTGAATATGGGCAAAGGAAAATTCATTCGCTTTGTCAAATCAGTCGTGGAACAAGAACAGCTTGAACCAAGTAAACTGATTGAACCGCCCATTGAGAACAAGAACAAGGCAAATAGATATGGTATTGGATATAGTCCAAACGTTTCAACTGACTCTCGTGGTCAAACATCGAAAAGAATTTCAAAACGATTTTCAAATGAATACTCCAACTACTATAACTGTAAGCCTGTTCAGAAACGATATCGGCCGAACAATCAGTCGGGAAAGGCAAAATCACATATTGTTTCACCTATGCATCACACACAAAGCACACACAAAACGAGAAGGACCATATGGAATACAACAACTGGACGGTCAGTCAGACTGATCCAAGTTTGGATTCCTAAAGGACTAATCAACTTTGGACCCAAATAAACAAAGGGTACCACAATCTTATTTTGTATTTGACTGCAGGTAACAGGTACAAGCACTGGATCTATATGGTATCTAGACAGTGGATGTTCACGCCACATGACAGGAGATTCAAGGTTATTATCTCAACTAGTCAAATACACTGGACCAAAGATTAGTTTTGGAGACAACTCGAAAGGTACAACTGTGGGTAAGGGTAAGCTTATCCATGGTAATTTTGTCATTAATAATGTTTTATTAGTTGAAAATCTCAAGTATAATCTGATAAGCATCAGTCACTTATGCGATAATGGATTTTCAGTTCAATTTGACAAACTCATTTGCTCAGTCAAAAACTCAACTGATGAGATCATTCTAACTGGCAAAAGATGTGGAAACACATACAAAGTCAGCTGGAATGATCAACCCTATGCACCAGTGTGTCTTATTGCTTCAAAATCTTCGAAAAACTGGTTATGGCATAAGAGGTTAAACCACTTGAATTTCAAATCCATTGCATATTTGAGTAAACATGATCTTGTTACTGGGCTGCCCAAAATGGATTTTACAAAAGACAAAATTTGCTCAGCATGTCAGTTTGGCAAACAAATCAAATCTTCTTTTAAGTACAAGGGTCGTAAATCTTCTTCCCGTTGCTTAGAGCTGTTACATATGGATCTCTTTGGTCCAATACCGGTGATGAGCTTAGGGGGAATGAAATACACCTTGGTGGTTGTAGATGATTTTTCTAGATTCACATGGGTCATTTTTCTCAAGACCAAAGACCAAACTGCTGCTCAACTGATCAAGCTTTTCAAAAGATTATCAAATGAAAAATCAGTTGGAATTGACAGAATCAGATCCGATCGAGGAACTGAATTCATCAATCAAATTCTTTCAAATTATTTAGAGAATACTGGAATCAAACATGAACTCTCAGCAGCAAGAACTCCTCAGCAAAATGGTGTAGCTGAAAGGAGAAATCGAACACTTGAGGAAGCTGCTAGAACAATGCTTGCTGATTCTAGTATCTCTCAAAGGTTTTGGGCAGAAGCAGTGAACACTGCGTGTTACACTCAAAACAGATCAATGATTAATAAGAATCATTTGAAAACACCGTATGAGATCTGGCATGGAAGAAAAAGTGTGGTTTCTTATTTTAAAATATTTGGCTGCAGATGTTTTATACTCGACAATGGTAAAACTCATTTAAAAGCTTTTGATGCTAAATCTGCAGAAGGAATATTTCTCGGTTATTCATCAGTAAGTAAAGCTTACAGAGTCTTCAACAAAAACACTTTAAATGTTGAAGAATCCATTCATGTTGTTTTTGATGAAACTGTACTAACTGATAAGCCAACTGATACAGTTGAGCTAGCTGACAGATTTACAGATATCAGTTTGGAAGATGATGATGAAGAAAATATTCATATGAATCAAAGCAATCTCCAAACACCTGAACCTGAGATATTAGATCAGGCTGTTGAATTGGAAGCTAATCAGTTAGTAGAACAAACAAATGAGATTCAGTTGCCAACTGAAACAGCTCCAACTGAAACTGAAACCAATCAGTTACCTACTGAAGCAGTTACCAATTTGGAATCAACAAATGCTGAACTCAGATGGAAGAAATCACATCCTCCAGAATTGGTGATAGGTAATCCATCTGATCCGGTAAGAACGAGAAATCAAATGCTTAACTTATTCATTCATTCAGCTTTTGTATCTCAACTGGAACCAAAGAAAACTGATGAAGCTCTTGCTGATCCTAACTGGATAAATGCTATGCAAGAAGAGCTAAATCAGTTTATCCATAATAATGTCTGGAACTTAGTTTCAAGACCAATGTCAAAAACTGTTATAGGTACAAAAGGGGTATACAGGAACAAACTGAACGAGGATGGTTCAGTTGTGCGCAACAAAGCAAGGCTAGTTGCACAAGGATACAGGCAGGAAGAAGGAATTGATTATGATGAGACATATGCACCAGTTGCAAGACTGGAAGCAATAAGAATATTCCTGGCCTATGCATCATTCAAAAATTTCAAAGTGTACCAGATGGATGTTAAAAGCGCATTTCTGAATGGACAGTTGCAGGAAGAAGTCTTTGTTGAACAACCTCCAGGTTTTGTTAATCATCACCTTCCTGATCATGTCTATCATTTGAACAAAGCCTTATATGGTCTTAAACAAGCTCCAAGAGCTTGGTACGAAACTCTTTCAAAATTTCTAACTGATCATGATTTTTCTGTTGGATAAGTTGATAAGACGTTGTTCAAATTTTCTAAGAATGATCATATCTTACTTGTTCAAATTTATGTTGATGATATCATATTTGGGTCAACTAACCCCAAATTATGTGAGAAATTCGCTAAGTTGATGCAGGAAAAATTCGAAATGAGCATGATGGGTGAACTGACATTCTTTCTTGGATTACAAGTGAAACAATTGGATTCAGGCACCTTCATCAGTCAAACAAAATATACAAAGGAATTGCTAAAGAAATTTGGCATGGAATCGTGTTCAGCTGCAAGCACTCCCATGAGCTCATCAGTTAAACTAGACACTGATCAAGGGGGAATATCAGTTGAGACGACGCTTTACAGAGGTTTAATAGGTTCATTATTGTATCTAACTGCTAGTCGTCCTGATATTGTGTTTGCTGTCTGTATGTGTGCTAGATTTCAGGCAAATCCTAAGCAATCACATTTTGCTGCTGCCAAACGTATTTTGAAATATCTTAAAGGCACACAAAATGTTGGGTTATGGTATTCTAAAGACTCATCTTTCAATTTAGTTGGTTATTCAGATGCAGACTATGCAGGATGTAAACTTGATCGAAAAAGTACAAGTGGATCATGTCAGTTTCTAGGAGACCGACTGATTTCTTGGTTCAGCAAAAAGCAAACATCCATAGCAACTTCCACAACTGAAGCAGAATATCTTGCTGCTGGAAGCTGTTGTGCCCAACTGCTCTGGATTCAGCAACAACTGAGAGATTATGGAGTTGATGCTAAAGAATCACCTATATTTTGTGACAACACAAGCACAATTGCTATAACCTACAATCCAGTTCTTCACTCTCGAACCAAACACATAGATGTCAGACATCACTTCATCAGAGATCATGCTCTCAAGAAGGAAATCAGACTGGAATACGTCTCAACTGGACAACAAGCAGCTGATATCTTCACCAAACCACTACCCGAGACTAAGTTTTCTCATTTTAGAAATATACTTGGTTTAATTGAGTTATCTTAAATCAGTTCAATGGACGTACATCAGCTGTTCATTTTTTTTTGTCGCTTATTAGTTTTGTTTTGTTCTGTTTTAGCATCTTATCAATTTCTGAGACTGATAAAACTGATCGTTGCATATTATAACAAAACTAAAAATACTAGCTTTTCATTAATAACTGTTAAAATTGTTTTTGATTACATCCTTCAGTTCTTGATCAACAGACTCCTTCCAGTTCTTTAACCATGCTCCCAAGTCTTCAACCTGAATGGAAACAAAGCTGGGTGATGCAGCTACACTCTCCAGGAGTTTCTTCTCTTTACGGAGCATTAACTCGTAAAGATTGTCAGGTCTGAAAACGTCTTCCACGTTGAACTCATGCAGTCGGGCTCGATACTTCTCGAGC
This sequence comes from Primulina eburnea, assembly GCF_022965805.1. Classification (NCBI taxonomy): domain Eukaryota; kingdom Viridiplantae; phylum Streptophyta; class Magnoliopsida; order Lamiales; family Gesneriaceae; genus Primulina; species Primulina eburnea. The sequence goes on along the minus strand of NC_133103.1, from coordinate 46,343,958 downwards.
TTTCTCTGTTGTTTAGGAGTGGTAGCCATTTCATTCTCCCAGAGGACATGGAGCCCCTGGAGATTTTCTTGATATTGAAGGATATACTGGAAAACTTCGTCTTCTACTTGCATCTTCATGCGCTCCAAAGCTGTCTTCATTATCTCTTCTACCTTCATCAAAGTTTTAGAAGTACCAGCGTCTGCCATTTTATTCTAACCTTGTTTCTTAAAGATATTTGTTACTAACCGCTTCAATCTTATTTATAGAACAGGATGAGGAAGACGAAAGGACGCTACTTTTTCAACGTCGATCAATCTTCTATATTTCAGGATTTATTTAATCTGGTCTTTAGTGTTATCTTTCTTATTAATGCTTGTATTCAGGGGGAACATTAAGGGTTACGAAATTAACTGACAAGACAGCAGTTGATAAATAAGAAACAAGATTCATTCATTAACAGGATCTGAAGAAATTCTCTCTGATTACATCAAGATATTTTTGTTCCATATAGATCATCCATATGGACACCCATCCTCTTATTGCTGGAGTAGAACTCTTGCCATAGCTGTGTGAGCGGATGAGCTTCCTCAAAGCTCCTCTTTCTTTGTACACCATCAACTGATAGATATGCGGGTCATCAAAGAAATCAAAAGTTTCGGAAACGTGCAAACGTTCCCGGTACTTGCTTATTTTGGCCATCAGTCGTGGAGTATTCACCTCTCCACTATAGTACAGCACCTGAAGTTCCTGCAGTCTTTCCCAAAGGCCTAGCACCTCATCATATATCTGCTCTTCTATAGCAGATCTCATTTTGGCCTCAGCTGCTTCCATGAAAGTCGTAGCATCGTCAGGAACTCTTGAACTTCCGGCTCTTGCCATTTGTGTTTGTTGCTTAAATGATATATGTTTAAATCTAACTGATTTACTTGTATTTATAGCACATGATGACGCAAGATAAATTGATGACATCAGCCGACGATTAATCTCCTAAGCAATAAGATTTTCTTCTGTTTTAATGCTTCAACCTTCAGTTCCAGCATGTTTTAAGGGGGAATAATCTGATTTAAAATGATAACTGAGAAGTCAGTTGTTAGCAAAGTCTCGACTGAACTCGCTCAATTTTTATTAACTGACAGTTCAGTTGAGAATTTTTCTAATCTTCTCACATACGTTATTCATTTAATCATATTTTATTCAGATATACCAGCGTGACTGATTTACCAGCATTAAATGCTCTCTGACAACCACTCAGAGGTTGCAGCATGACACTTCTATCAGAGGTAAAAGCATCAGACATAGAGGAAATGCAAACTAAACTGTCAACTGATGGGCAGAAGATTAAAGTCTCAGACCCAAAGAAGGAACTCAAGCAAGAGGTACAGTTGTTAGCAGATGTTGTTGCAAAGGGTCTTCTCGCTAAAGCAGGTTCTTTCGCTGCTTTGACCCTTGAGAAATTTCAAGCCATGGCGATCATCATGACGGAACGGAAGTTTAACTGGAAACATTTTCTGTTTACAATTTTGAAGAATATGTTTGTCTCACCGAAACAGTCTAAAGGATTTGCTGTGCAGATCAGTTATTTGATGAAAGTAAAAAGTTTGGTGGGTAATGATTCTGAGACAACGGCAAAGTTCAAGGTCTTTAATGCCAAAAACACCCAGCCCATCAAAATCAAATTGGATATCTCCCCTGTTAACTTTATTGCAGTAAAGAAGGAGATAGGAGATCAACAGACTGCTCCAAAATCAGTTAAGAAGGCCAAGTCTTTGGCTCAATCGAAATCAGTTAAGAGAAAACTGATAATAACTGAATCTGAGTCCGAGGAAACTCCTTCACCTACAATATCAAAGAAACCAAGGACTCGTAAGTCCAAACCAGCAAAATTTCAGGTCAATATTCTTGCTGAAAAGGCTCCCTCTTCCAGTACTCAAAAGCCCATTGAAGCAGTGCCCTTAAAAGTGGTTATTCCGAGCCAAACTGAAAAATCAGTCTTGATCAAAGCTCCTCTGACTAAGGTCAAGACCCCTGCTGTATTAGCCCAGGCTAGGCCAAAGGGTATTTCAATTATTGAAAGAGTTGAAACAACGAATACTGGACTTGATATTCCTCATATATTAAGTTCAGACAAGGGAAAAGAGAAGCTGATTGAAGAACCCAGACCCACCAACTCCATTCAAACTCACATTGATCTTGTATGGGAACAAGTCAATGATTTTGCTGCTACACAACTTGTGGCATATGATAGCTGGACAGCCTTCAGGACAAAAGTTTTTGCTAAACAACTGAAGAAAAAGTCCCAACTGGACAAATTTATTAAGTTGGAAAACATCGTTCTCAAAACTGTCAAGGCAGCTACAATTGTCCAGGCTCTGCATCGCAGAAATTATTTCTTTGATCAAGTAAGGGCCAAGAAGTTGGCTCAGATTTTGGAATCTCTGAAAACGAACTACACTCCCACTGATCCAACTGCTTATTCCGATAGAGCCGTGATCACTCAGCTGGATACTGATCTAATCGGAATTCAATCACAAATCAAATTTTGGGAATTAGATCAGGAATTGGTATTTCACAAAGGCACGTCTGCTGATAATGAAAGCAATACAGAGATGGTGACTGCGGAACCACAGCAGCAAACTATAAACACTGAACAGGTTTTTCCTTCAACTGAACTGCCAGTTCAGACTTCACCAACTGCTGAAAAACAACTATACTCTGAGGCTGATCTCTCTTTTGCCACCATCGATGAAATAATCCAGACAGTATTGCAAGAATCTCCGAAGGATGCTCTTAGAACTGATTCAGTTGATCACTCCGTTGATCACTCTATTCCACAAGATTCTACATTAGCTCAGCTAGATGTATCTGCTGAGAAGTTGTCTCCAACTGAAGTGCCAGTGACCGAAACTGATCAATCTAAAGAGGTACCAGTTGTAGAGACCACTGGATCGCCTACTATTCACATTCTCTCTTCACCTCATTCAGTACAGGCAGAGATTGTTACAACTGATGTCAACATTTCTCATGAGATGGACAAGACTGATAAATCGTTGATCATTTTTGATCAAACTACAAAAGGATCAGATTTCTCTCATCCTCCAGAAGTCTCAGACATGGATCTAGTTCTTAAAGAGATCCAAAATATGCAGAATAACATGAACACAATGGTGACAGCAATGACGAATATGCAAAACACTCAGCTGTCCCACACCTTGAAACAAGATCAGTCTCATGAATTCACTAAAGAGCAATTGACTGTAATACAGGCGGACATTCGTTTATTAACTGCAGCAGTCCTCGAAGTTCAAAAATTCAAAGGAATAGCTGCTTGTATTACTACTTCTCAGAAGTCTTCTAACAGTAAAGTTGATGAAGTTCAGACACTTATGTCCAGGAAAATGGATGCGCTACAGCTGCTCATCCAGACTTCAATCGAAAATTTTTCTACCTCCATCTCCGTTCTATCAAATCACGTGCAGAAATTATCAGTTCAAGTAGCCCTGTTTGACAAAAAGGGGGAAGAACTGAAAGAGCTAATCAGGGATGAACTGAAAGAACTACTGAAGAAACAGAGAGAAGCCTAAATCTCTTGTTTATTGTATGATTCAGTTGACTAGTGAATATTTTATCTGAAATGAGAATCTTTTCAGTTTATGTTATCTACAATGGAGTCAGTTACTATTTCCTATGTTACTAAGTTTTGTCAAACACCATAAAGGGGGAAATTGTTGGAAATCTTATTCCGGAGTTTGACAAATTAACCAACTGAACCAAGTAACTGAATCAAGCAACTGATTTACGCATCCAAGTTACTAACTGGTTACGTAACTGATCATTCAGCTACTATTTAAGCGCCTCAACCATCGATCAGTAAAGTGTGTTCCTAACTGAACACGTCATCAATTGATTGCAACACCCGACATATAGTACAGTCTAACTGCAACAGTAGTAGTGGAACGCCGCATATCAGAAAGTTGCAGTGTACGATCTGTCAGAGAATATCGACGTGGCAAACAACGGCTGTCATTCAAATAAATGTTACCGTTGAAACAGAAGCCTATAAATAGTCGAAGAGAGCAGCTGAAGAACTACCGATTTTCTGAACTACTCATTTTACTTGCTGTTACTCTGCGAAAATATTCTCTCAACTTCAATTCAAAGCTCAAGCTTATCAGTTTTATCAGTAGCATTCAGGCTACGTTTTGAGCTAGAAAAAGCACTTTGTAATCTTTGATAAATTGTACAAGTTGTGCTAAGATCAGTTGTGATCTGTAAAAGAGTTGTTAACTAAGAGTTTCAGTTTTGGCAATAGATAAGTCCAAACTGAAGTGGGTCAGTACACGTTACTGTATTTGATCAAAGTCTTTTAGTGTATATCCTATCTTTGTGATAGAAGGGGTGACGTAGGAGTTATTCAAGTCTCCGAACATCCAGAAACATTTCCTGTGTTATTTACTTTCAGTTATTCATTCTATCTTTCAGTCAGTTAGTTTTCCGCAACTGTTTTATTCAGTTTAACTGATTGATATCGACCGACGAGATACTTGAGTTAGTTTGTAACAAAACTGAACCCAACCTTTCGAAGAAGTTTTAATCTAGCAAGTGTTTATTCAACCCCCCCTTCTAAACACTTTCACCTTGAGTTAACCGATCCTATCACCATCCAATTATGGTGACAACTTAATTTTGAAGATTTAAACAAAATGAGATGAATGTGATGTATCAGAATGATTTGGATAGGAAATCATGGGTTTTTTACAAAATTTGACTTTGTCTGTCAAACTCTCAGCCGGATTACGAACCTGACGGCTCTGATACCACTTAAATGTCACGCCCCGAGACCACGGCGTCGGTGACATCTGGCATTGTTAATCAAATAACAATAAGCCTCGTAGAAAATAGCCAAATACCAGTCTATTTCATAAATTTTCCATTGTCTTTACAAATGAAGAAAAATACAGAGGTTGCGGAAGCGAAAAGTACAAACATTCCTAAGAAAGACAAAGGAATACTAATGGATTACTAAAGGAATACTAAGAAAAACAGAGTTTCAGAGTTGGATGAACATAAATCAGATTTAGAACAATCAGAACTTCGAATCATAACATTTCAGAACAGAACTTATCAGACAAATAGATTATAATGATTATGAGCTATCCTTGATCTTGGGCTCCCTCTGGGACCTTTTCCTGTAAATGGGCTCCCTCTAGGGGCTTTTCCCGCATTCGGGCTCCCTCCGGGGTCTTCTCTCATAGACAGGCTCCCTCTGGGGCCTTTTCTCTCACAGGCTTTCCCGATGTACCATTATCAGATTCAAATAATTAACTTATCATTCGGAGGAAAATTTGTTCGAACAGAATGACACCAACATAGAACGAAACGGAGAAGCATAAACGAACAAACAGACGAAACGAAATAAACGATTTAAAGTAACATAGTGATTTTCGAAATCCACACTTATTCACATCATGCCGTAGATGATTGAATTTTAAAACATACATAATCTTTAAAACATATAAACTCACTTACCTGAAAGATTGTTCAGAAAATCTTGGAATAAACAAGTCGGAACTTGACACTGAAAAACCAGTCATCTTGCAAAATTTTTTGCTCCTACTTGAACCGTTGGATCGATCTGAAATTTGGATATGTTGCTCCAAACACGTGTACGTATATTCTGAACGGTGGAGATCGGATTTGGACGTGTAAAAAACAATGAGAAAAACTTTCTGAAATTTGATAGAATTTTTGGTACTCGAAAATTGCTACTTTTGGAGAAAACTTTTGATGTTGTTTGGGTGTGATTTCACTGATTCTTTTGCCACTATTTATGTAACGTACCGTACTTTTTACTACTTGAAATTTGCGGAAAAATTAAAAAATTTCTCAAATAAAAGGCGAACCTTCAAAATTCGATAAAATATACTGTACGTCCCAAAGGTAGTTGTAACTAAAGATCTAAAATAAAGTTTGACAAAAGTAGTTGTTTAAAATCTCATAGCCAGTAACGTGAAATCAGAGTATTTGACTTTTCATAAAAACTTAAAACTTGGGCGATCCTCGGGTCTAGCCTCCAGGTCAGTCCAAGCCAGCTCATTGGTCCCCACCCCTTGTCTCCTCAAAATCATACTCACCTGTATCAATTAAGTCTAGTGAGTCTTAAGACTCGACACGTATAAACTGGAAATAACGAGTAGTACGTATTAAAATCACATGCAACTTTAAAATAGAACATTACATACTTGAACTTTAACATGCGTATAAAGCTTGAACTTACATACGTGACATAGACGTGCCATAACGTGAAACTTTTCTTAATCATGCTTGCATACTTGTACATACATGATCATACATAAACTTCATCATTTTATGTAGAGGCATGTTTCAAAGCAAGTGACCCATACATAAAATTGCCTGATCAGACTAAACCACAGTATTGGGCTGACAGAGAAGAATCCACTGCCACATACATGAGATCCCCGTTCATGATTTAACGGGTAGATTGGTCCTCGTTCATGCTTTAACGCTTTCCAATCCTGATCTAAACCCGTTCATGCTTTAACGGGGTGGAGAGGTCCTCGGCCACGTTCACCGACTTCCAAACCCATTCATAAATTTGGTCACAAGACATTTAGCATACCTCAAAAACTTGAAATATTTTCTTTTTACACGTCAACATACTTACTTGGCGTTGAGGGGTTCGTTGGATCTCGCTTGGAGCCACTGCTGCAACATACTAACATGAGTTCAAATGCTTAACTTGCATAAATTAGACGTAGGTACTCGAACTCAGCACCAAAGTAATCAAATAACTTATGACATTCTAGATCACTCGGGACTTGACCTCTGTTAATCATCGTACTAACCATTATCTTGAACCCCAAGGCATTCAATAAATTTTTCCCCAAAAAGTGAAGCACACGGACCCCATGCCTGGGTCCGTATAGGGGTCTGTGTAGCTACTGTAAAAACACGCCGAAAGGAAAGAAGGGCAAGGACCCCGTGTCAAGGTCTGTCGAAGGGTCCATGTAGGCTCGGTTTGCTGACACTAAGAAGGAAACAAGGGCACAGACCCCGTGCCCTGGTCTGTGTGGGGGTCCGTGTACTCACTGTGCGCGAAAACCAACAGAAATTTCTATGCTTGTGACTTAATCTCCCTTACTCGATCCTCCCGACCATGAATCGACACCTCGAGACTCATCCTAGGATACTACAACACTGACTCAAGCCTATACAATTGTCCCGAAACAACCACGCATGACAAATAACCCAATAAACTTGTGAACACGAATTTTGACAACAAAATGAATTTTACGACTAATCATTCTCCCAAGTGCCTAACGACGCAAAGCGAATCCAAAATAATCCTCCCAATGTCATTAAAAATGTAGCGATATGTAGCAGCGATCACCGTCGATCCCCAACGAAGCCTGCAACCATAAAACTTCAAGAACACGTCAATAACATATTTTCAGAAAACGGAGTTTGAGCAGTTCCACGAAAAACACCATAACTCACTCAATCTTTATCCAAATATTTTGAATTCTATATCAAATCGAAGGTATCAAAAAGTTCTACGTTTCTTAAGTTGAACGTTTTCTCAAACTCTTGACCGAAAAATCGCAGTATTTAAAATATCAGTAAAAACGAGATATGAGATAAAAAAAAATGGTTTCAAAAGTGATCCAAACATGATTGATCAAACTTCTAGACATCACCTATGTATTTTCTTGCATAAAAACATCGCAACACATAATATGACTAGATCGACGCAGGAAAAACAGAATATACATGTCTTTTGATGTTTAAAACTCACAATACGGCGATACCGAAGCGGAGACAAAGCGAGGCTTGATCCGGGACGAACGTGACACTATCTTCTTGCAATAAAAATCACTGAAAACTTTTTGGAAATTCAAAAGGGAGGGGCGGCTGCTCTAAGGTGGAGGAACCCTAGGTTTTTGCTCTCCAAAATATAAAAAATCTGAAAATAAAATGTGTAGGTGTATGTGTTGTGTGTTTTGGTGTGTGTAAAAAATGTGTAAGTGTGTGTGAGTGTGTGAAACACGCGTGTGTGTGTGTGTGTTTTAATTAGGAGTATATAGGGATGTAATGAACCAAACCGTTTGTGAGCTATTCAAAGCTTGATTCGATAAAAGCTCGTTTGAGCTCGTTTAATGAGGCTCGTTAAGATAAACAAACCAAACTCAAGCTTTACAGTATTCTGCTCGTTAGCTCGTGAACATGTTCGTTGGTAAGTTCATGAGTAATCTTTTAGATGAAAAAATAATAGTTTTGATATTTGATTTATTGATTTTGCATATTATTTATGCAATATATAGAAAAATCTATTAAATTTATTTATTATAATAAATTTACAAATTTTAATAAGAATAATATATTTTTCTTTAAATATATTATAATTTATTTTTAATTAATTTAATGAAAATTTAAATGTATAATTCATATTTATTAAACTTGTTTAGGCTCGATAAAGGCTTGAATAAGCTCGTGAGCCATGCATATATTCGTTAAATAAAGCTCGAGCTTGGCTCGATTATAAACGAGCCAAGCTCAAACATTCAAGAGTTTGGCTCGACTCGATTACATCCCTAGGAGTAATTAGTGCTAATTTAACTAATTAAAATGCTAACAAAAATTAACTCACACTAATTTTAAGCAACTCCTTAATTAAAAATAAATACACACTAATTTTATAAAATTTTCCTTTTTTAACAAATAGAATGCACAAAGCCAACTTTAAAAGTTTAAAAATTATAAACTCACTAATTACAAAATTTTAGGCTTTTAAAATACTAAAACTAGGTAAATTATTTAAAATGCCCCATTCTCAACTTAAAATAAAATATCATATTTAAAAATTGCCCAAAAACGTCACCGGTCTCCTTTCCTCGATCTCGCCTCGAATAATCGCCTGAAACGTGAAACTCAAGAAAACATTTTAAATCGTGCATCACATAAACATAATAAGTTTAAAGCAACGTAATTTAAATAAATCATGCATCACTAAAATCATTTTAAACTTAAATAAAAGATTTAACAATTAAATGAATGCATGGAATTTACGTGTACTGATTTTGGGTTCTACAGTTCCTCCCCCACTTATATAAATTTCGTCCTCGAAATTAAATCTTACAAAACAATTTCGGGTACCGGTTTCTCATTATAGCTTCAGTCTCCCATGTGGCATCTTCAACTGATTGGTTTAGCCACCAGACTTTGACTAGTTTCGTCACCTTGTTCCGAAGCCTACGCTCCTGTCTGTCTAGGATTTGGACAGGTCTTTCCTCACACGACATGTCTGGAGCCAACTGTAACGGTTCATAGCTCAACACGTGCGATGGATTAGCTAGGTACTTCCTCAACATAGAGACGTGGAACACATTGTGTACCCCGGTCAGATTCGGCGGAAGGGAAACACGATAGGCTAGTGTCCCAATTCTGTCCAGAATCTCGAAAGGTCCAATAAACCTCGGACACAACTTGCCTCTTTTCCCAAATCTCATAACACCCTTCATGGGTGCTATCTTTACAAAAACGTGATCACCTACGGCAAACTCGAGATCTCTTATTCTTTTATCAGCATAACTCTTCTGACGACTTTGGGCAATCTTCATCCTGTCTCGGATCTTGACCACCACACCTGCAGTCTTCTGAACTATCGCTGGACCAAGTTCTGCTCTCTCACCAACTTCATCCCAGTGAATCGGCGATTTGCACTTCCTTTCATACAAAGCCTCGTAGGGAGCCATACCTATGGATGCTTGAAAACTGTTGTTGTAGGTAAACTCCACTAGAGGTAGCTTAGATTCCCAAGTCCCCTAGAAATAAATCATATAGGCTCGCAATAGATCCTCCAAAATCTGAATCACTCGCTCAGATTGGCCATCTGTCTGCAGGTGAAAAGCGGTACTGAAAATCAACTTTGTCCCCATGGCTGCATGTAAGCTCTTCCAAAAAGACGATGTAAACCTCGGATCCCGGTCGGACACAATAGAAACTGGGATCCCGTGCAATCAAAATATCTCCCTTATATAGAGCTCTGCATACCGCGTCATGGAGAAAGTCGTCTTCGCTGGCAAAAAGTTCGCTGGCTTGGTAAGTCGATCCACTATAACCCAAATAGCATTGGATCCTCTGACTGACCTCGGCAAACCAACAACGAAATCAATGGTAATATTCTCCCATTTCCACGCAAGAATATGGAGTGGCTTAAGCGTTCCTGCTGGACTTTGATGTTCTGCCTTCACCTGCTGACAAGTGAGGCACTCAGACATAAATCTGTGAATGTCTCGCTTCATCCCTGGCCACCAATACAAAATCTGTAGATCCTTGTACATCTTGGTACCTCCCGGATGGATGGAATACGGAGATGCAAGTGCCTCTGACAGGATATCCTCCCTGATGGAGTCAACGTTAGGCACCCAAATTCTACCTCTGTATCTAACAATACCATCAGACACTGAGTAGAGTACACTGCCCTTGTCTTCATCTTTCAGCCTCCGTTTCTGCAAGTGCTCGTATTAAGGCTGTCCTCTACGGTCTCGCAAATCGGATTTCACTGTCAGATTAGATAGTCTGGGGGCTCTTTCCTTGGGATAAACCTCTAACCCAAACCCTTGAATCTCAGAGTGAATAGGTCTCTGTACTGACAACTGTGCTATGACTGCAAACTTTCGGTTCAACGCATCTGCCACGACGTTAGCTTTTTCCGGATGGTAGCTAATCTCGCAATCATAGTCTTTCACCAATTATAACCACCGTCTCTGTCTCATATTCAGCTCTTTATGCGTGAAGAAATACTTGAGACTCTCCAAATATTCAATGCAAAGACAACTGAGGCTAATTCTAAATCATGAGTCGGATAGTTCTTCTCATGCACCTTCAACTGTCTGGAAGCGTAAGATATCACCTGACCGTGCTGCATCAACACTGCGCCTAAACCGAGTTTAGATGCATCGGTTTATAGCACGAAATCTCCTTACCCTGATGGCATGGCTAACACTGGCGCTGAAATAAGAGCTTGTTTCAAGGTATCAAAGCTTTTCTGACTTTCATCACTCCACACGAACTTGGCATTCTTCTTGGTTGATGAAGTGAGAGGCACTGCTATCAACGAAAACCCTGAATAAACTTACGGTAGTAACCGGCTAAACCCAAAAAACAACGGATCTCTAATGCATTCTTTGGCTCAACCCATTCCTTAACATCTTTCATCTTCGTTGGATTCACCTCAATACCACTGCTAGATACTATGTGACCTAAAAACGCTACCTTCTCCAACTAGAATTCACACTTACTGAACTTCGCAAATAACTTGCGACTCTGCAAAATCTGTAAAACTGTCCTCAAATTCTGATTGTGCTCCTCATGGCTCTTCAAGTAAATAAGGATATCGTCAATAAACACTATGATGAATTGCTAAAGGTAAGGCTGAAATACTCGGTCCATTAGGTCCATGAAAATAGCTGGAGCATTCGTCAGCCCAAACGGCATTACTAAGAACTCGTAATGCCCATACCTGGTCCTGAAGGCCGTCTTGTGCACATCTGCATCTTTCATCTTCAGTTGGTAATACCCTGATCGAAGATCTATCTTAGAGAACACTGTAGCTCCCTGCAACTGATCAAACAAGTCTTCGATTCTAGGAAGTGTATATTTATTCTTGATCGTTACCTTATTCAAATCTCGGTAATCAATGCACAGTCTCATGCTCCCATATTTCTTTTTCACAAAAAGCAATGGTGCGCCCCACGGTGAGAAACTGGGGCGAATGAATTCCTTGTCTAGGAGCTCTTGAATCTGCTGTTTGAAGTTTGAACTCTAACATCTCAGCTGGAGCTAGCCTATACGGTGCCTTAGAGATCGGCACAGTGCCTGGCATAAGACCAATTGAAAACTCCATCTCTCTCTCTGGTGGAAAGCCTGTGACGTCATATAGAAAGACGTCAGGAAAATCTCTGACCAGTGGTACATCAGTTATAGACGGAGTGGGCATGTAAGGTGTGGAAATAATGCTGGTCAAGAAGGCGTGACACCCCTTGTGAATGAGTCTCCGTGCCTACATGCAAGAGATCATACGAGGGAAACTCCTCCATCTAGCTAGCTCAAAGAGAAACTGCTCCATGCTCAAAGGTCTTACTAACACTGACCTTTTTTGGAAATCAATAAGAACTTTGTTCTTTGTTAGCAAGTCCATACCCAAAATAATTTGAAATTCTGGCATCGGCAACACTATCAGATCGGCATATACAAGGTGGCCCTGCAGTTCTAGATCAACATCTCTGACCACGCTGGTAGCTAACAGTTCTTCCCCTGGTGGGACTGTCACTGAGTAGGTCACATCAAGGCCTATGGACTTGATGTCTAAATGATTAGCGAATGTCTCCGATATAAAGGAGTGAGTGTCTCCTGAGTCTATCAGGGCCTTCGTAGCTAATCTCTTGACGAAAATATTTCCTGAGAGTCATAAGTACATCACAACTTATATCCCAAAAGTTCTAATATGAACCTTAGGCAACAAAAGACACCAAAATGTCTACTAGCATCCTAATAATCCCAATTCAAAACCAACATGCAAGGCAAAGTAATACAATGTTTAATTAAATAGTTTACTAGTAAATAACGTCGTGTCTGGGTTCGCCTCCTGAGCATGCATGGCGAACACTCTTCCCTGTGTCGGTTGCCTCCACTATGGGCACTCCTTCAGCATGTGGTCACTCGCTCTGCACTTGAAACATTTGCTTGACCCATACAAACACTGTCCCGGGTGTTGGCGGTTGCACTTCGGGCACACCAGGTGCTCTCCCGGCCTCCGTGGTGCCTTCTGCTGTGGCATAGGACCCTTGCCCTTAGGCGATCCCTGATAAAGCTTCTTCCCTGGCTGCCCCTGGAACGACCTCTTAAAATAAGGTCGCTGTTGTTGTTGCTGTTGAGCTTGATAGGGCCTCTTGCCCTGCCTATCACTCTCGATATCCCTTTGGTCCTGCTCTGCCGCCAAAGCTCTAGATACGACAATAGCATATGTAGTAGGACTAGCAACCCTGACATCACGGCGCAAGATCGACCGCAAACCATCCATGAAATGCCTCAGCTTCCCTTGGGCATCATTAGCTATCAGGGGCACAAAGTGACACCCCCTTTCGAACTTCCTGACAAAGTCTGCCACGCTGTTGTCTCCTTGCCGCAGCATCATGAACTCCCCAGTCAATCTGGATTGTACTTTTTCAATGAAGTACTTGGAGTAAAAGTGTAATGCCCGAGATTTAATCACTGTAATCAGACATTGATTAATTGAAAGAATTGAGGTTATAGGAACTCAAGTGAAGAAGCGGGCGTCGGTGCATTATAAGCCAAGATGTTGGACAGAACATCTGGGGCCCGAGCGGTAGGAAAAGACCGCCCGAGCGCCAGTGCAACATAAGTTTACCATTCGGACAGAACGTCTGGCGCTCGAGCGGTAGTTTTTGACCGCCCAAGCGCCAGTGGATGATAAGATGAGGGCTTGGACAGAACATTCCGCGCCCGAGCGGCACATTACAACCGCCCGAGCGCCGCCTGAAATAGGTGAAAAAGATACACGTATCATTGCCCATGCAATTTGATATATATATATATATATATATGGTCATTCATTCAGCAATTCAGACAAAAGAAGTTCGAGAAAATCCTCCAGAAATCCTTACGCCTTTTATTCTAGGAATTTGAAGGTTACGCAAAATCCGTCCGTCAGAATTTTGATATGAATATATTTCTGTGATCCTCGTGTTAGCGGCTTCACATGAACATAAGTTTTACTACGTTTTGATATGATTTGAAAATATGATGTTGAAGGAATCAGATATGATTCATATATGGTGTTCTTGACGTAATAGACATCGTATAATCGAAACCGGATTTAAGAACAGATACTGTATGGAATTGTTATGATTTTCAGAATGGATTTGATTGAGATTTGATATCAGATTTGTATTGTTATCGATTATGAGTTGTGGGAATTGATATCTGTTGATTTGTATTGCTGGGTATATTGAGATTATGCAGTTATGCCGTTGAAACAGAATTAGATTGAGCTCTGTTTATATCCAGTATTGATTTGAGTAGTGTATTGATATTATACTCCTCGACATTGTCATTGCCAGATTGAGTATTGACATGCTTCGAATTCGAGACTTCGACAGAGCCAGAAACCGAGAAAAGAAAGGTATAAATCAATGGCAATCGGGAGATTGACTTGAGTTACACTTAACTTGAGTTTTCCTAAACCACATACTTTATTTTAGTGTATTGATGTTTGCAATTTATGATATTGATATGCTTAGTCTATTGAGTTATAGCAAAGCATGTATTGAGTCACAGGCGGAGATGCCTAGTCGTTGGCGGATATGCCAAGTTCGTGGCAGTTATGCCAAGACACTGGATGTTTGATTTATATCGATGTTGCTTAGGAGTAGATCGACTCCTATCGCTGAGATTCGATATATGTGTTAATGTCCAGGAACCGGGATCCCTAGATTAGAGATGAGTCGAGTATGAGATGACGAGTCATGTGTTATTTACAGTTTTATATCATTCATGTTTTCGAATTTGATACATGTTATTGATAACTGTTATATGCTTTTGTATATGTTTTTATATGATTGCATGTTTACATTGTTTATATTGGGATTATATTCTCACCGGAGTTATCTGGCTGTTGTCGTGTTTGTATGTGTGCATGACAACAGGTGAGACATGATCAGGGTCAAGAAGAGGATAAGAGAGGACTAGTTAGCGTGGAGATCAGGAAAAGAAGCAGATAGGCTTCAGCACTTGATATATAGTAGTTGAACCCTATTTTGCTTTGAATGTAATTGTACAAGACTTGTACTTTTATATGAATGTCTATACTAGATGAATTCCATTACGTTCCGCATTTGTATACAAAAAAAAAAATTAGACCATGTTTACCTTAATTGATTAAATTATTCCCAAAGAACGATTAAGTAATGAATTAGCATCCGGGTCCCCGCAAAAAAGACCTCCTTAAATCCTGTTCCAAGTCAACGTCTGTATATTAACTGATACTGACGCACTCTCCCACCACAGTCTAGCGTCCCTGCCAGAAGGAATGTGGCACACCTGATTCTATCTGTATCGGTCAGTTCCATAAAGTCGAAGATTACCTCGATGGATATAATCCATCCCTCAACTATCATAGGGTCAGTGGTCCCCAAAAACTCCTTTAGGTTCATCCTCCTGAACCTCTCATACACCATCTCTGGTCGGGGCCTAGCCCCCGTATCAACTGTAGCCTAGTTCCCAGCAAACTTTGCGAAGAACTGCGTCATGCCTGCAAGCATCTGCGCCTGCTTGTCCGGAGGTGGAGGTGGAGGATTGGCCCTCTCCTCATCTCGAGGCTCTCGGTCCACTTCCCTAGCTTCACGGTTAATCAAGCGTCTAGGAGGCATACTGTTCCAATAATTTACCCACTCGTAAACCCAATTGCATGAACATAATATCACTAACATATGATGCACGTAGTTTGAACTTTAAAACATGGACATGCCAAAATCATGACTTAATGTTTAATGCATAACGTAATTCAAAACCTTAAAACTTACACAGACTTGAGGTGTGACTTCGTGAGCTTCTGGAAACTGGCAGTAGACATAACCCTTTACAAAAACTCGGCTCTGATACTAACTGTAACGTACCGTACTTTTTACTACTTGAAATTTGCAGAAAAATTAAAAAATTTCTCAAATAAAAGGCGAACCTTCAAAATTCAGTAAAATAAACTATATGTACCAAAAGTAGTTGCAACAAAAGATCTAAAATAAAGTTTGACAAAAGTAGTTGTTTAAAATCTCATAACCAGTAACGTTAAATCAGAGTATTTGACTTTTCATAAAAACTTAAAACTTGGGCTGTTCTCTGGTCTAGCCTCCTGCTCAGTCCAAGCCAACTCCTTGGTCCCTACCCCTTGTCTTCTCAAAATCATACTCACCTGCATCGATCAAGTCTAGTGAATCTAAAGACTCAACACGTATAAACTGGAAGTAACGAGTAGTATGTAATAAAATCAATTGCAACTTTACAATAGAACATTACATGCTTGAACTTTAACATGCGTATAAAGCTTGAACTTACATACGTAACATAGACGTGCCATAACGTGAAACTTTTCTTAATCATGCTTGCATACTTGTACATACATGATCATACATAAACTTCATCATTTTATGTAGATGCATGTTTCAAAGCAAGTGACCCATACATAAAATTGCCTGATCAGACTAAACCACAGTACTGGACTGACAGAGAAGAATCCATTGCCACAGACATGAGATCCCCGTTCATGCTTTAACGCTTTCCAATCCTGATCTAAACCCGTTCATGCTTTAACGAGGTGGAGAGGTCCTTGGCCACGTTCACCGACTTCCAAACCCATTCATAAATTTGGTCACAAGACATTTTGCATACCTCAGAAACTTGAAATATTATCTATTTGCGCGTCAACATACTTACTTGGCGTTGAGGGGTTCGTTGGATCTCGCTTGGGGCCACTGCTGCAACATACTATCATGAGTTCAAATGCTTAACTTGCATAACTTAGACGTAGGTACTCGAACTCACCACCGAAGTAATCAAATAACTTATGATATTCTAAATCACTTGGGACTTGACCTCTTTTAATCATCGTACTAACCATTATCTTGAACCCCAAGGCATTCAATAAATTTTTCCCCAAAATGTGAAGCACACGGACCCCGTGCCCAGATCCGGCTCTGGGTCCATGTAGACTCTGTAAAATTTATCATGAAGAAAAGGGGAGGCACGGACCCCGTGCTTGGGTCCGTATAGGGGTCCGTGTAGCTACTGTAAAAACACACCGAAAGGAAAGAAGGGCACGGACCCCGTGTCAGGATCCGTCGAAGGGTCCGTGTAGGCTCGGTTTGCTGACACTAAGAAGGAAACAAGGGCACGACCCCGTGCCCTGGTCCGTGTGGGGGTCTGTGTACTCATTTTGCGCGAAAACCAACGGAAATTTCTGTGCTTGTGACTTAATCTCCCTTACTCAATCCTCCGACCATGAATCGACACCTCGAGACTCATCCTAGGATACTACAACACAGACTCAAGCCTATACAATTGTCCCGAAACAACCACGCATGACAAATAACCCAATAAACTTGTGAACACGACTTTTGACAACAAAATGAATTTTACGACAACTCATTCTCCCAATTGCCTAACGACGTGAAGAGATCACCTGTCGATCTCCAACGATACGTAGCAGCGATCACCCGTCGATCTCCAACGAAGCCTGCAACCATAAAACTTCAAGAACACGTCAATCACATATTTTCAGAAAACGTAGTTTGAGCTGTCCCACGAAAAACATCATAACTCACTCAATCTTTATCTAAATATTTCGAATTTTATATCAAATCGAAGGTATCAAAAATTACTACATTTAGTACGTTGAAAGTTTTCCTAAAATCTCAACCGAAAAATCGCAGTATTTAAAAGATCAGTAAAAACGAGATTTGAGATAAAAAAAAAAAAAAGGTTTCAAAAGTGATCCAAACATGATTGCTCAAACTTCTACACATCACCCATGTATTTTCTCATATAAAAACATCGCACCACATAATGTGACTAGGTCGACGCAGGAAAAAAGAATATACATGCCTTTTGTTATTTAAAACTCACGATACGGCGATACCGAAGCGGAGACGGAGCGAGGTTTGATCCGGAACGAACGTAGCACTATCTTCTTACAATACAAATCACCGAAAACTTGCTGGAAATTCAAAAGGGAGGGGCGGCTGCTGTAGGCGGAGGAACCCTAGGTTTTTGCTCTCCAAAATATAAAAAATCTGAAAATAAAATGTGTAGGTGTGTGTGTTGTGTGTTTCGGTGTGTGTAAAAAATGTGTAAGTGTGTGTGAGTGTGTGAAACATGTATGTGTGTGTGTTTTAATTAGGAGTAATTAGTGCTAATTTAACTAATTAAAATGCTAACAAAAGTTAACTCACACTAATTTTAAACAACTCCTTAATTGAAAATAAATACACACTAATTTTATAAAATTCTCATTTTTAACAAATAGAATGCACAAAGCTAACTTTAAAAGTTTCAAAATTATAAACTCACTAATTACAAAATTTTAGGCTTTTAAAATACTAAAACTAGGTAAATTATTTAAAACGCCTCATTCTCAACTTAAAATAAAATATCATATTTAAAAATTGCCCAAAAACGTCACCGGTCTCCTTTCCTCGATCACGCCTCGAATAATCGTCTGAAACGTGAAACTCAAGAAAACGTTTTAAATCGTGCATCACATAAACATAATAAGTTTAAAGTAATGCAATTTAAATAAATCATGCATCAGTAAAATCATTTTAAACTTAAATAAAAGATTTAACAATTAAATGAATGCATGAGATTTACGTGTACTGATTTTGGGCTCTACAGTTCCTCTCCCACTTATATAAATTTCGTCCTCAAAATTAAATCTTACGAAAAAATTCCGGGTAGCGGTTTCTCATATTAACTTCAGTCTCCCAAGTGGCCTCTTCCACTGATTGGTTTAGCCACCGGACTTTGACTCGTTTCGTCACCTTGTTCCGAAGCCTACGCTCCTGTCTGTCTAGGATTTGGACATGTCTTTCCTCATACGACATGTCTGGAGCCAACTGCAACGGTCATAGCTCAACACGTGCGAAGGATTAGCTAGGTACTTCCTCAACATTGAGACTTGGAACACATTGTGTACCCCGACCAGATTCGGCGGAAGGGAAACACGATAGGCTAGTGTCCCAATTCTGTCTTGAATCTCGAAGGGTCCAATAAATCTCGAACACAACTTGCCATTTTTCTCAAATCTCATAACACCCTTCATGGGTGCTATCTTTACAAAAACGTGATCACCTACGGCAAACTCGAGATCTCTCCTTCTTTTATCAGCATAACTCTTCTGACGACTCTGTGCAATCTTCATCCTGTCTCGGATCTTGATCACCACATTTGCAGTCTTCTGAACTATCTCTGGACTAAGTTATGCTCTCTCAACAACTTCATCCCAGTGAATCGGCGATCTGGACTTCCTTCCATACAAAGCCTCGTAGGGAGCCATACCTATGGATGCTTGAAAACTGTTGTTGTAGGTAAAATCCACTAGAGGTAGCTTAGATTCCCAAGTCCCCTGGAAATCGATCATACAGGCTCACTATAGATCCTCCAAAATCTGAATCACTCGCTCAGATTGGCCATCTATCTGCGAGTGAAAATCGGTACTGAAAAACAA
Organism: Primulina eburnea; assembly: GCF_022965805.1. NCBI lineage: Eukaryota > Viridiplantae > Streptophyta > Magnoliopsida > Lamiales > Gesneriaceae > Primulina > Primulina eburnea. The sequence goes on along the minus strand of NC_133103.1, from coordinate 46,324,661 downwards.
CTTCGTCTCCATGGCTGCATGTAAGCTCTTCCAAAAGGACGATGTAAACCTCGGGTCTCGGTCGGACACAATAGAAACTGGGATCCCGTGCAATCAAACTATCTCCCTGATATAGAGCTCCGCATACTACATCATGGAGAAATTCATTTTTACTGGCAAAAAGTGCGTTGACTTGGTAAGTCGATCCACTATCACCCAAATAGAATTGGATCCTCTGACTGAACTCGGCAAACCAACAACGAAATCCATGGTAATATTCTCCCATTTTCACACAGAGATATAGGGTGGCTTAAGCGTTCCTGCTGGCCTTTGATGTTCTGCCTTCACCTGCTGACAAGTGAGGCATTCAGACACAAATCTGCGGATAACCAATGTGACTTTAGGCATTCCCCCTCCATACCAAAGGTTTATGGCATTAATCACCAATGTGACTTTAGGTCTTCTCCCTCCATGCTAAATGTTGCATGTAATTTATTCTCCTCCATGCCATAATTCATCTTCAATGCAAAACAAAAATTAACTTGGTAGTTTGTCTCTTTATATAGTAAAATTTTGGGTCTTCACATCCTTCCCTCCTTGTTTAAAGTTTCGTCCTTGAAACTTGAATTATCTTGGTCTTTGAAAGGGTAGGGATGATGTCTACTCGTTATTTCTTCAAGGTCCCAAGTAGCTTCTCTTTCGGTATTATTAGACCATTGTATTTTCACGTATGGATGGTGCGGTGATGTAGTAATCCTTCTTTGTCCACTATACAGTATGGACTTCTTCATATTTCAATTCTTCATTCAGGTTGCCATCGAGTAGCAATGGTGCAACCTCGAAAATATGACTCGAGTTTGGAATGTATCTTCTTAGTTGTGAAACGTGGAAGACGTTATGGATTCTTGACATGTCAGGCGGCAAGGCAAGCCAATAAGCTAGGGTTCCGATTCTTTCCAGAATTTTGAAGGGTCTGACGTTTCTTGGGTTCAATTTTCATGATTTGCTGAAGCGGACCACTCCCTTCATAGGTGAAACCTTGACATAGGTCTTCTCACCGACTTCAAACTCCAACGGCCTTCTCTTCAAGTCATCACAGCTCTTTTGTCTGTCCTGGGCCGCTTTGAGTTTCTCCCTGATGATAGCTACCTTCTCAACCATGATCTGTACTAGTCAGGCTTGGTGATGGCTTTCTCCCCTATTTCGTCCCAATACAGGGGCGACCTACATTTTCTTCCATAGAGAGCTTTATAAGGGGCCATCTCTATGCTACTGTGGTAGCTGTTATTGTATATGAACTATATTAGAGGTAGATGCTCACTCCAATTTCCTTTGAAATCTAGAGCACACGCCCTTAACATGTCCTCTAAGGTTTGAGTAGTTCTTTCGGTTTGGCCATCTATTTGCGGGTGATAGGCCGTGCTGATGGTGACCTTGGTTCCTATGGCTTCTTGGAAACTTTTCCAAAATCGAGACACAAAACTTGGATCCCTATCAAATAGTATACTTGCTGGAACTCCATGTAATCTTACTATGTTGTCCATGTACAGGGTGGCTAGTTTATCTAGGTGTATTTCAATTGCATCGGTAAAAATTGTGCTGATTTGGTTAGTCGGTCGGTGATAACCCAGATCCAATCATGGTTTTGTCTTGACTTTGATAATCCTTCCACAAAGTCCATGGAAATATGCTCTCACTTCTATGTTGGGATCTCTAGCGGTTGTAGGAGTCCTCGAGGTCGTTGATGTTCGGCTTTGACCTGTTGACAAATTTGGCATTTAGCGACAAATTCAGCTACGTCCTTCTTCATTCCATTCCACAAGTAATTCTGTTTCAAGTCTCGATACATTTTGATGCTCCCAGGGTGAATTGAAACTTTGACATGTGTGCCTTAGACATTACTTCTCGTCTTATCTCATCGAGGTCTGGTACACACAAACGTCCTTTCGACGCCTTTCTCATCAGTTTGAAATTCTTGAGCTTTTCTTTCTTGAAGTTGCTCCTTAATTTTTGCTATGAAAGGATCGTGATTTTGTTTCAACTTGATGGTTTCTTGAAGGCATGGTTGAGCTGAAAGAGACGATAAATTTACTTTTCTAACGTCTCTTCGGCTCAATGCATCTGCTACCTTGTTTGCTTTATCTAGATGGTAACTGATTGTTAAATCATAATCCTTCAAGAGTTCAATCCACCGTCTCTGCCTCATGTTTAATTCCTTTTGAGTGAATAAGTATTTGAGGCTTTGATGATCGGTGAATATCTCGCATTTAGCACCATATAGATAATGTCTCCATATTTTTAGTGCAAATACGATGGCTGCTAACTCAAGATCATGAGTTGAATAGTTTTTCTCATACGATTTTAATTGTCTTGATGCGTAGGCAATTGTCTACGTGAGTTTGGTGACGGGTATGGCTATTGAAGAAAATCCTTCAACAAATTTCCTATAATATCCAGCTAAACCCACAAAGCTTCAAATCTCAGTTACTGATTTTGTTCTAGGCCAGTCCACAATTGCCTCTACATTCTTGGGGGCCGCTGAAACACCTAAATCATAGATTATGTGTCCCAAGAAGGTGACACTTGTTAGCCAAACTTCACATTTCTTAAATTTGGCATACAGTTCTTTTTCTCTTAGTGTTTCTAGAGTGAGGCAAAGATGTTCCTCATAATCTTCCTTACTTTGTGAGGACACAAGAATGTCGTCTATGAATACGACCGCGAATATATCGAGGTATGGTTTAAAGACTCTATTCATGAGGTCCATGAATATTGCTGGGGAATTGGTCAGTCCAAACGGCATTACCTTAAACTCGTAATGGTCATATCTTGTCTTGAAGGCTGTTTTAGGGATATCTTCCATTTTGACCTTCAGTTGATGGTATCCGGACCTCAGATCGAGTTTTGAAAAGACCTTAGCTCCTTTCAATTGATTGAAAAAGTCATCTATCCTCGGGAGAGGGTATTTATTCTTAATTGTAATCTTGTTCAACTATCTATAGTCGATACATATCCTCATACTCCCGTCTTTATTTTTCACGAATAATACAGGGGCTCCCCACGGAGATGCACTGGGTAGAATCTGCTTCTTATCCAACAACTCTTGGAGTTGATCCTTTAGTTCCTTTAACTATGTTGGGACCATTCGGTATGGTGCCTTCGAGATTAGTGCAACCCCAGGGATCAAGTTGATCTCAAACTCCAATTCACGGTCAGGAATCGTGCCAGGAAATTCTTCAGGGAAGACGTCTGGATATTCCTGAATAACTGGAATATCTTGTATCTTCAGAGTAACTTCGTTATTTACCTCGCTGATCATTCTAGTTAGACTTCTTCGCCATACTCCATGGATTTCTAGGTCTGAGAAGCAGAAAGGAAGGATTTTTGTTCCTTATCCTTACCATGAAATACGATTTATTCTTGGATTGCGGTTTGGCATTCTTATCCCGAAAATCTACCATTACATGATTCTTGTCCAACCAATCAATTCCCATGGTACACTGAATATATGAGTATCCATATTTATTTTATTCTATCTTATAGTATCACGATTACTATCTCAAAACTTAAAACCAATATAGAATCTTAGAACATAACTCTTTATTAGCTTATTGACTCAAGTCCCAATAATTATAACCTAGTCAAAATTTCTTTCAACCTTGTACGGAAGAAACTAATTTCTCGAAAAATTCTTCTTTTACTAAATTTGTCTTTAATCAAGACTATGAACCTAGCATGCTTTAATACAACCAAGTTTCATCGGATGTCTTTCTCCTCAAATCTTACCTTTTTTTGTACTATAAGAAGAGTCGGAACTTATTATGTATGCTACACTTCCTCAATGCCCATCAATATCTTACTTTATTTTCATAAGGAAATGTCCTAAAAATAATATAAATTTCTTACCTTCATTCAATATTACAAAATCCTAAATATTTAAATTTAGCACTTAGTATCCCAAATTTAATGTACATATCGTTAATTTTTGAAACAAAAATCAACCTTTACGTCTGAATATCAAAGCTTATATAATTCTTATCTCATATTTTCATAAATAATTTATTATCCACGAGTCAAACATTTCATCTCAAGTCGGAAGCTTATCTTCGATAGGTAAATTACCAAAAATGTAAGTCAACTTATATCAGATAGGTGTATTCCCAAAAATATAATTCAACTTATCTTCGTACATTTCCAAAGAAATGTTACACTTCTTTCATTTCGTATCATATAATCATAATACCAGTCTAGCCTACCTTATCATCTCTCCGACATCCCTGTTCTTTTTCCACTACATCCATAGGTGCTTCTTCTCGTTCTTTCACGTTTTCCACGACAAGGTGCATATAGTTATTTTGTTCTTGCAGTCTATCCATAGCGCTATGAAGCTTGGCGATATAATGTTCTTGCTTGCTAGCAAGGTCTTTTTGTTGATGACGAGAGAGGTTAGCAAGATCCTTCTCAGTTTCAATCCTTACTATCAAATTTCGGTTAGGGGAAACTAGTCGTACCACGTGAGATAGGTTACGTTGAGTTAGGGCAAGCTGGCTCTCTGCTCGATTAAGATGATGGGAGAGACATTGTACATCAATTTGAAGTAGGTTCCTAATCTCCAAGAGTTCTTGTTTCTCTTGTTTTCCTCTAGCGAGTTGAACCTTTAGGGTTTCAATTTCTCATGCTTGGTTTTCAATGGTAAGTTGACGCATGCGAACAAGCACGAGGTGTGGCCATTCAAATAAATATCGAATGAAAAAGAGATCAAAGTTTCATTACCAGATAAGCAAGATATTTGGATCGAACAGAATGAGATTTTCCAAAACTGGAAAAAGGGGTAATTTCGCACAGATTGAAAGCAGTTGACAAAATTGAGTTTTGAGAATCTATGTGAAAGTATAAGCCATCCAATTATGGTGACAACATAAATTTGAAGATTTAAACAAAATGAGATGAATGTGATGTATCAGAATGATTTGGATAGGAAAGCAAGGGTTTTTGCCAAAATTTGACTTCGTCAAATTTTGTCTGTCAAACTTCCAGTCGGATTATGAACCCGGCAGCTCTGATACCACTTAAATGTCACGCCCTGAGACCACGGCGTCAGTGACATCTGGAATTGTTAATCAAATAACAATAAGCCTCGTAGCAAATAGCCAAATGCCAGTCTATTTCGTAAATTTTCCATTGTCTTTACAAATCAAGAAAAATACAGAGGTCTTCTCCCTCCATACCAAAGGTTGCATGTAATTTATTCTCATCCATGCCATAATTCATTTTCAGTACAAAAAAAAATCAACTTGGTATTTTGTCTCTTTGTATAGTAAAATTTTGAGTCTTCACACAAGGAGTCATATAGGTTCCCAATAGGTTTTGTTCGGGGAAGGAAAGTCTTATTAATGCAGAAGAGCTTGCTTTCAGACGTTTTCATAGTCAATGCCATTTCACTATCATTCTTTGCGCTTTTTTGGTCATACAGGAAACCAATGGCTAGTGCACTTTGTGAGGCAAGCCTATTTTCTGCGCTTCGAATGGAATAATGGAAGGCATACCTTGTAAGGCGGAGGAGGAAGGAGATTTATGTTCTGGTCATGAATATGTGATCCACTGCTTATAGGATTGTTCTTGCCACCATTGTCTTAGAGCAACAAGTAGAAGATGTCAAATTCATGTGATTTCTTGCAGCCTTTCACGACGCCACACTTCTAGCAGATTACGAGGTATATATTAACTGATTTTTGTGTAAGAGATCTCGCGATAGAATTTTCTTCATACAAGTTCTTGCTAAGAACTTAATTATAATTTTTGGATGATGAGTGATATTTTCTTTCAAATTTAGATAAGTTTGAGATAATCTTAAATTAGTGAATTTATGATAATATATTTCTTCAATGTTTGATCTTATGTAATGTGGATAAATTTCTTAAACAAATAAAAGAGCACGGCTCTGATAATGATTTAGGAGTCAACTTGGTGAGAAACACTATCTGTGGACTATCAGGGGGCTGATAAGATTCCATTCGAAAGTTTTGTGGCGAGGACATCTTTTAGGCTGAGTTAATTCCTGTGCACTTTCAGTGTCATTGGTTTGCTTCTATTCCCAAGAACAAAGGATAAAAAGATTAGCTTGAATAAATTCATGAAGGACGATGATCTTCTTGAACAAAATGCCAATGTATTAGATATAAATTGTGACAAAAAACGATGTTTTCTTCTAGTTAATCATTTCGATCATAAAGGCGGTGGTTTTGAACAAGGGGAACTTGTTTGTACGTGTCACCCAACGCTCTTGAGAAATATGGACGAGGTTCTTTCACTATTAAGAATAGTCTTCTTATCATATTATTTTTCGAAACAAATTCATGACCGATTGTTTCTCCACATATTAGACCATATGCAGATCTGCATTTGATAACCATGGACTAGAAATACCTGACTCTTCATTGAGATAATTCACATACCTGGAGATCCTGTGGTAAAGGAGTCGTATAGGTGCCCAATAGATTTTTTTCGGCGAAGGCAAGTCTTTTTAATGCAGAAGAGCTTCCTTTCAGAAGTTTTTATAGTCAATGCCTTTTCGCTATCATTCTTTGCGCTATTTTGGTCATACAGCAGGAAACCAATGGCTAGTGCACTTTGTGAGGCAAGCCTATTTTCTGTGCTTCGAATGGAATAATGGAAGGCATCATTTGTAAGGCGGAAGAGGAAGGAGATTTATGTTCTGGTCATGAATATGAGATCCACTGCTTATAGGATTGTTCTTGCCACCATTGTCTTAGAGCAACAAGTAGAAGACGTCAAATTCATGTGATTTCTTGCAGCCTTTCACGACGCCACACTTCTAACAGATTACGAGGTATATATTAAATGATTTTTGTGTAAGAGATCTCACGATAGAATTTTCTTCATACAAGTTCTTTCTAAGGAATTAACTATAATTTTTGGATGATGAGTAATATTTTCTTTAAAATTTAGATAAGTTTGAGATAATATTATATTAGTGAATTTAGGATAATATATTTCTTCAATTTTTAATCTTAATTAATGTGGATAATTTTCTTAAACAAGTAAAAGAGCACGGCTCTGATAATGATTTAGGAGTCAACCTGGTAAGAAACACTGTCTGTGGACTATTAGGGGCTGATAAGATTCCCTTTGAAGGTTTTGTGGCGAGGACATCTTTTAGGCTGAGTTATTTCTTGTGCACTTTCAGTGTCATTGGTTTACATCTATTCCCAAGAACAAAGGATCAAAAGATTAGCTTGAATAAATTCTTGAAGGACGACGATCTTCTTGAACAAAATGCCAATGCATCAAACATGAATTGTGACAAAACACGATGTTTTCTTCTAGTTAATCTTTGAGCTTATAAAGGTGGTGGTTTTGAACAAGTGGCACTTGTTTGTACGTGTCACCCAACGTTGTTGAGAATATTTTATGGACGAGGTTCTCTCACTATTCAGAATATACTTCTTATCATACTTGTTTTCAAAAAAATTTCATGACAGAGTGTTTCTCAACACATTGTACCATATGCAGATCTGCATGTGATAACCATGGACTTGAAGTACCTGGGTCTTATTTAGATCATATTTTGTTCAGTTTCCATCTTGTAAGTGGGAGCATCACATACCTGGAGATCCTGCGGTCAAGGAGTCGTATAGGTGCCCAATAGGTTTAGTTCGAGGAAGGCTAGTCTTTTTAATGCAGAAGAGCTTGCTTTCAGAAGTTTTCATAGTCAATACCATTTCGCTATCATTCTTTGTGCTTTTTTGGTCATACAGCAGGAAACCAATGGCTAGAGAACTTTGTGAGGCAAGCCTATTTTCTGGGCTTCGAATGAAACAATGGAAGGCATCACTTGTAAGGCGGATGAGGAAGGATATTTATGTGATGGCCAGGAATATGAAATACACTGCTTATAGGCTTGCTCTTTCCACCGTTGTCTTAGAGCAACAAGTAGAAGATGTCAAATTCATGTGATTTCTTGCAGCCTTTCACGACGCCACACTTCTAGCAGATTATGAGGTATATATTAAATGATTTTTGTGTAAGAGATCCAGCAATAGAATTTTCTTCATACAAGTTCTTTCTAAGAAATTAACTATAATTTTTGGATGATGAGTAATATTTTCTTTCAATATTTGATAAGTTTGAGATAATATTATATTAGTGAATTTAGGATAATATATTTCTTCAACGTTTGATCTTAAGTAATGTGGATAATTTTCTTAAACAAATAAAAGGGCAGGACTCTGATAATGATTTAGGAGTCGACCTGGTGAGAAACACTGTGTGTGGACTATCATGGGCAGATAAGATTCCCTTTGAAGGTTTTGTGGCGAGGACATCTTTTAGGCTGAGTTATTTCTTGTGCACTTTCAGTGTCATGGGTTTGCTTCTATTCCCAAGAACAAAGGATCAAAAGATTAGACTGAATAAATTCATGAAGGACGACGATCTTCTTGAACAAAATGCCAATGCATCAGACATGAATTGTGACAAAACACGATGTTTTCTTCGAGTTAATCTTTGAGCTTATAAATGTGGCGGTTTTGAACAAGGGTCACTTGTTTGTACGTGTCACCCAACGCTGTTGAGAATATGTCATGGACGATGTTCTCTCACTATGCAGAATATACTTCTTATCATACTTGTTTTCGAAAAAATTTCATGACAGATTGTTTCTCAACACATTGTACCATATGCAGATCTGCATGTGATAACCATGGACTTTAAGTACCTGAGTCTTATTGAGATCATATTTTGTTCAGTTGCCATCTTGTAAGTTGGAGCATCACATACCTGGAGATCCTGCGGTCAAGGAGTCGTATAGGTGCCCAATAGGTTTAGTTCAAGGAAGGCTAGTCTTTTGAATGCAGAAGAGCTTGCTTTCAGAAGTTTTTATAGTCAATACCATTTTGCTATCATTCTTTGCGCTTTTTTGGTCATACAGCAGGAAACCAATGGCTAGTGCACTTTGTGAGGCAAGCCTATTTTCTGTGCTTCGAATGGAATAATGGAAGGCATCATTTGTAAGGCGGAAGAGGAAGGAGATTTATGTTCTGGTCATGAATATGAGATCCACCGCTTATAGGATTGTTCTTGCCACCATTGTCTTAGAGCAACAAGTAGAAGATGTCAAATTCATGTGATTTCTTGCAGCCTTTCACGACGCCACACTTCTAACAGATTACGAGGTATATATTAAATGATTTTTGTGTAAGAGATCTCACGATAGAATTTTCTTCATACAAGTTCTTTCTAAGGAATTAACTATAATTTTTGGATGATGTGTAATATTTTCTTTAAAATTTAGATAAGTTTGATATAATATTATATTAGTGAATTTAGGATAATATATTTCTTCAATTTTTAATCTTAAGTAATGTGGATAATTTTCTTAAACAAGTAAAAGAGCACGGCTCTGTTAATGATTTAGGAGTCAACCTGGTTAGAAACACTGTCTGTGGACTATTACGGGCTGATAAGATTCCCTTTGAAGGTTTTTTGGCGAGGAAATCTTTTAGGCTGAGTTATATTGTAACGTCCCGATAATTTGAAGGTTCAAGTAAACCACATGCATGCAATTTATTAAATTTCTTGGTATTTTATTTATTTGTTTTAAAGCATCAAATGCATGTTTATTTCATAAATTATGGGTTTAATTATTTGTATGTATTTTATGCATTATTATTGCATAATAGAATTTATTTCATGAAATTTTAAAGGTTCATGCATTAAAGATTTTTAAGTTGCATTTCGCGCTCGAACGAGGAATGGAGACCGGGAAATTTCAAGAAAATTATTTTAATTACATGATTTGTTTTAAATATTAAATTAAGATGTTTTAAAAGTATTTTTCAGGTATTGGGATTTATTGTGTATTTTTAACTGCAAGATTTTAATTTTTATCGGTACTCAAAATTTATCGAATCGGGAGACTTTTTGAGGGTTCGGTTAATATATTTAAAATCTTTCCAACACGAAATATTTTTTGAGAGTGTCTTTTGATTTAATGGGCCTACTTTTAAGCTTAATTGACTTAAACTCTTTTAATTCCTTTTAATTTATAATAAGGGCCATTAACCTAATTATTAACTATTTAAATAATACACATTTGACCCTACAAACATTATCACCCTTTTCTCAACAACCGACACCCCCATTCAGCATTCCTTATCCTCATTTTCAGAAATTTTTCCCCACGGTTTCATCATTTCCAGCTGGAGGTTCCATCGGTTTGCTCTTGTTCTTGCAAAAGAAATTCATCCGGGTCTCCCTCTTCTTGTTTCGTTCATCAACTATCTAAGGCACGCTTTGTATCCTTCTTTCTGCATCATTCACGCCATTATATGCTGTTACATGTGTGCTCGCATACGAAAAATGTTTAAACCCGTTGTTGCTTCATTTATGCATTCGGTTTTCAAGTGATCATGCTACCCTTAGTTTGATACTCACGTTTCTGATAATCTGTGCAAAGGGCTGCTGTGAGGTGTTGATAAGGGGCTGTGATTAGTGTCAAGATGTTGTATAAAGATTTAAACCAAATGCAGATCGTGTAGGGTGAGAGACCAAGAGCAATGTTTCAATAGGTTGGCTCGATCTTTGGGGTTCTATCATGCTGGGTGCAACCAGCTGAGCAGGGGCTTAGACGAGCCTTAGATCAGACCCTGGTGGGTCTGATACGAGGCTTGGAAGGGCTCGGCTCTTGCTGGAACCATCCAAGGCGCTGTGGATCGAAATGGTAGAAGTTTGGCTTTGGTTTGGACGTTTGGGAGAATAGCGAGTTGTAGGGGGCTGCGGCTTACATAGAGGTGCAGCCGTGGGTTCAGCAGGTCCAGTGGGAGCCTAGGGTGGTCTAGGTATGGTTGGTTAAGGGCTGAGCCGTTGGGTGAAGGCTAGGAACGAAACTAAGGGAGGTACATGAACTTGAGTTTGAGTTGTGTATGTTCTGAAAATTCAGCAGCATACCAGCGAGATTTTAAAGGTGCTAATGGGTTCTAATTGAGTGGATTAAAGTCTGGTATGGTGTTGTTAAGTCATGTTTTAAGTTTGGTAAAATTTGGGGAAGTTTCGGTTCGATTCGGGTTAAAACCGAGACCTCGGTCCAAGTTTTAAAACAATTCGGTTAAGTTATGAAATGAGCTCGATTTTACGTCTAGGGATGCTTTTGAATATGTTTTGGGACATTTTTAGGAGTTTGGTAAGTTTCAGATCAAAATAATGAGTTTTGGATTTATCTGGGATTTAGTCGCCGCACGAAACGTAAATTAAAGGATTAATTAAAACGCCTAGATTTAAGCTTGATAAAATTATGGAAAATTATATTTAAGCTCAAATAATTATTAGAATTCTAAATTTTTAATTTGGGAATTTTATGCTAAGGTTTGGTTTAATTCGGGATTAAAACGCATTAATATGTTATAGTTAAAGATTAATTTAAAAAGTCATAGATTTAAGCCAAATAAAAATATGGGAAAGTTCATGTAGGCTTAAATAATTATTTGGGACATGTTAGAGTCAATGGAATTAAGAAAATGTCAAAAATGTGAAATTTTACGTCTAGGGGCAAAACGGTAATTTTTGGGTTTCCAGGGGCAAAATGGTCATTTTGCACCCGGGGTGAGATTTTGGTCCTGACAGCGCCCTGAGCACATTTTATCATGATTTAAATGTTTATGCATCACGTTTATGATTTTTACGCAATTATGATAAATACGGTGCATGCTTGGTTTAAAGGAAAAAGTTACGTATATGCATATTTTTATTAAGTGATGATTATGATGCTATTTTTGAAGGATATGATTTGGTTGTGACTGACGATGTATACGTATACGATGATATGAGATATGATGAGCTGAGGCCAAGGCTCAGTGGACAGGTAATGCTGTCGCTGATGTCCCCGCCGCCGGGTTCCGCGGTTTTTATAGATGGATCCATCGATAGAGCTGATACGAAAGTCACAACTAATGAACTGAATTCAATTAAAAAGAACACGTATACGTATATGATGACATGAGATGATATGTTTTGACACGATATGATTTTACACGACATGTATACGTATATGATGACATGAGATGACATGTTTTGAGACGATATGATTTTACACGACACGTATACGTATATGATGACATGAGATGACATGCTATGATTATTACCATGGTTTTAAAGGACACGTTTACATATATGATTTTTACTGCAGACACGAATGCTTTTAAGTTCATGAAAGATATATTGAGTATGATATTTTTCACTGCTGTGTGCTATGTATATGTACTTGTTATTAACGGTGCATGTGTGTTGAGTCTTTAGACTCACTAGGCGTGTGTGATGCAGGTGAGCTTAATGATGAGGAGACTGGAGGTGCCGAACTCTGAGTAGGCAGACCTGGTGCGGTGACATGACCCGAGGACCACGTGTTTTCCGCATTACGATTTATGAAATTGAGAGGAGATAATATTTTCATACGTCGATTATTTTAAGATTTATACTCGTTTATGTTTACGTATGATTTTTTAAAAAAAATATTCCGCATTTCTAAAAAAAACGAGTGAGACGTTTCATATATCTTGTGCACTTTCAGTGTCATTGGTTTGCATCTATTCCCAAGAACAAAGGATCAAAAGATTAGCTTGAATAAATTCTTGAAGGACGACGATCTTCTTGAACAAAATGCCAATGCATCAGACATGAATTATGACAAAACACGATGTTTTCTTCGAGTTAATCTTTGAGCTTATAAAGGTGGTGGTTTTGAACAAGGGGCACTTGTTTGTACGTGTCACCCAACGCTGTTGAGAATATTTTATGGACGAGGTTCTCTCACTATTCAGAATATACTTCTTATCATACTTGTTTTCAAAAAAATTTCATGACAGAGTGTTTCTCAACACATTGTACCATATTTAGATCTACATGTGATAACCATGGACTTGAAGTACCTGAGTCTTATTTAGATCATATTTTGTTCAGTTTCCATCTTGTAAGTGGGAGCATCACATACCTGGAGATCCTGCGGTCAAGGAGTCGTATAGGTGCCCAATAGGTTTAGTTCGAGGAAGGCTAGTCTTTTTAATGCAGAAGAGCTTGCTTTCAGAAGTTTTCATAGTCAATACCATTTCGCTATCATTCTTTGTGCTTTTTTGGTCATACAGCAGGAAACCAATGGCTAGAGAACTTTGTGAGGCAAGCCTATTTTCTGGGCCTTCGAATGAAACAATGGAAGGCATCACTTGTAAGGCGGATGAGGAAGGATATTTATGTGATGGCCAGGAATATGAAATACACTGCTTATAGGCTTGCTCTTTCCACCGTTGTCTTAGAGCAACAAGTAGAAGATGTCAAATACATGTGATTTCTTGCAGCCTTTCACGACGCCACACTTCTAGCAGATTATGAGGTATATATTAAATGATTTTTGTGTAAGAGATCCAGCGATAGAATTTTCTTCATACAAGTTCTTTCTAAGAAATTAACTATAATTTTTGGATGATGAGTAATATTTTCTTTCAATATTTGATAAGTTTGAGATAATATTATATTAGTGAATTTAGGATAATATATTTCTTCAACGTTTGATCTTAAGTAATGTGGATAATTTTCTTAAACAAATAAAAGGGCAGGACTCTGATAATGATTTAGGAGTCGACCTGGTGAGAAACACTGTGTGTGGACTATCATGGGCAGATAAGATTCCCTTTGAAGGTTTTGTGGCGAGGACATCTTTTAGGCTGAGTTATTTCTTGTGCACTTTCAGTGTCATGGGTTTGCTTCTATTCCCAAGAACAAAGGATCAAAAGATTAGACTGAATAAATTCATGAAGGACGACGATCTTCTTGAACAAAATGCCAATGCATCAGACATGAATTGTGACAAAACACGATGTTTTCTTCGAGTTAATCTTTGAGCTTATAAATGTGGCGGTTTTGAACAAGGGTCACTTGTTTGTACGTGTCACCCAACGCTGTTGAGAATATGTCATGGACGATGTTCTCTCACTATGCAGAATATACTTCTTATCATACTTGTTTTCGAAAAAATTTCATGACAGATTGTTTCTCAACACATTGTACCATATGCAGATCTGCATGTGATAACCATGGACTTTAAGTACCTGAGTCTTATTGAGATCATATTTTGTTCAGTTGCCATCTTGTAAGTTGGAGCATCACATACCTGGAGATCCTGCGGTCAAGGAGTCGTATAGGTGCCCAATAGGTTTAGTTCAAGGAAGGCTAGTCTTTTTAATGCAGAAGAGCTTGCTTTCAGAAGTTTTTATAGTCAATACCATTTCGCTATCATTCTTTGCGCTTTTTTGGTCATACAGCAGGAAACCAATGGCTAGTGCACTTTGTGAGGCAAGCCTATTTTCTTTGCTTCGAATGGAATAATGGAAGGCATCATTTGTAAGGCAGAAGAGGAAGGAGATTTATGTTCTGGTCATGAAGATGAGATCCACTGCTTATAGGATTGTTCTTGCCACCATTGTCTTAGAGCAACAAGTAGAAGATGTCAAATTCATGTGATTTCTTGCAGCCTTTCACGACGCCAGACTTCTAACAGATTACGAGGTATATATTAAATGATTTTTGTGTAAGAGATCTCACGATAGAATTTTCTTCATACAAGTTCTTTCTAAGGAATTAACTATAATTTTTGGATGATGAGTAATATTTTCTTTAAAATTTAGATAAGTTTGATATAATATTATATTAGTGAATTTAGGATAATATATTTCTTCAATTTTTAATCTTAAGTAATGTGGATAATTTTCTTAAACAAGTTAAAGAGCACGGCTCTGATAATGATTTAGGAGTCAACCTGGTTAGAAACACTGTCTGTGGACTATTACGGGCTGATAAGATTCCCTTTGAAGGTTTTTTGGCGAGGACATCTTTTAGGCTGAGTTATATCTTGTGCACTTTCAGTGTCATTGGTTTGCATCTATTCCCAAGAAGAAAGGATCAAAAGATTAGCTTGAATAAATTCTTGAAGGACGACGATCTTCTTGAACAAAATGCCAATGCATCAGACATGAATTATGACAAAACACGATGTTTTCTTCTAGTTAATCTTTGAGCTTATAAAGGTGGTGGTTTTGAACAAGGGGCACTTGTTTGTACGTGTCACCCAACGCTGTTGAGAATATTTTATGGACGAGGTTCTCTCACTATTCAGAATATACTTCTTATCATACTTGTTTTCAAAAAAATTCATGACAGAGTGTTTCTCAACACATTGTACCATATGCAGATCTACATGTGATAACCATGGACTTGAAGTACCTGAGTCTTATTTAGATCATATTTTGTTCAGTTTCCATCTTGTAAGTGGGAGCATCACATACCTGGAGATCCTGCGGTCAAGGAGTCGTATAGGTGCCCAATAGGTTTAGTTCGAGGAAGGCTAGTATTTTTAAAGCAGAAGAGCTTGCTTTCAGAAGTTTTCATAGTCAATACCATTTCGCTATCATTCTTTGTGCTTTTTTGGTCATACAGCAGGAAACCAATGGCTAGAGAACTTTGTGAGGCAAGCCTATTTTCTGGGCTTCGAATGAAACAATGGAAGGCATCACTTGTAAGGCGGATGAGGAAGGATATTTATGTGCTGGTCAGGAATATGAAATACACTGCTTATAGGCTTGCTCTTTCCACCGTTGTCTTAGAGCAACAAGTAGAAGATGTCAAATTCATGTGATTTCTTGCAGCCTTTCACGACGCCACACTTCTAGCAGATTATGAGGTATATATTAAATGATTTTTGTGTAAGAGATCCAGCGATAGAATTTTCTTCATACAAGTTCTTTCTAAGTAATTAACTATAATTTTTGGATGATGAGTAATATTTTCTTTCAATATTTGATAAGTTTGAGATAATATTATATTAGTGAATTTAGGATAATATATTTCTTCAACGTTTGATCTTAAGTAATGTGGATAATTTTCTTAAAAAAATAAAAGGGCAGGGCTCTGATAATGATTTAGGAGTCGACCTGGTGAGAAACACTGTGTGTGGACTATCATGGGCAGATAAGATTCCCTTTGAAGGTTTTGTGGCGAGGACATCTTTTAGGCTGAGTTATTTCTTGTGCACTTTCAGTGTCATGGGTTTGCTTCTATTCCCAAGAACAAAGGATCAAAAGATTAGCTTGAATAAATTCATGAAGGACGACGATCTTCTTGAACAAAATGCCAATGCATCAGACATGAATTGTGACAAAACACGATGTTTTCTTCGAGTTAATCTTTGAGCTTATAAATGTGGCGGTTTTGAACAAGGGTCACTTGTTTGTTCATGTCACCCAACGCTGTTGAGAATATGTCATGGACGAGGTTCTCTCACTATGCAGAATATACTTCTTATCATACTTGTTTTCGAAAAAATTTCATGACAGAGTGTTTCTCAACACATTGTACCATATGCAGATCTGCATGTGATAACCATGGACTTTAAGTACCTGAGTCTTATTGAGATCATATTTTGTTCAGTTGCCATCTTGTAAGTTGGAGCATCACATACCTGGAGATCCTGCGGTCAAGGAGTCGTATAGGTGCCCAATAGGTTTAGTTCAAGGAAGGCTAGTCTTTTGAATGCAGAAGAGCTTGCTTTCAGAAGTTTTTATAGTCAATACCATTTCGCTATCATTCTTTGCGCTTTTTTGGTCATACAGCAGGAAACCAATGGCTAGAGAACTTTATGAGGCAAGCCTATTTTCTGGACTTCGAATGAAACAATGGAAGGCATCACGTGTAAGGCGGATAAGGAAGGAGATTTATGTGCTGGTCAGGAATATGAAATACACTGCTTATAGGCTTGCTCTTGCCACCGTTGTCTTAGAGAAACAAGTAGAAGATGTCAAATTCATGTGATTTCTTTCAGCCTTTCATGATGCCACACTTCTAGGAGATTATGAGGTATTTATTAAATGATTTTTGTGTAAGAGATCTAGCGATAGAATTTTCTTCATACAAGTTCTTTCTAAGAAATTAACTATAATTTTTGTACGATGAGTAATATTTTCTTTCAAATTTAGATAAGTTTGAGATAATCTTATATTAGTGAATTTTGGATAATATATTTCTTAAACGTTTGATATTAAGTAATGTGGATGTAAAAGAGCACGGCTCTGATAATGATTTAGGAGTCGACCTGGTGAGAAACACTGTGTGTGGACTATCATGGGCAGATAAGATTCCATTTGAAGGTTTTGTGGCGAGGACATCTTTTAGGCTGAGTTATTTCCTGTGCACTTTCAGTGTCATTGGTTTGCTTCTATTCCCAAGAACAAAGGATCAAAATATTAGCTTGAATAAATTCATGAAGGACGATGATCTTCTTGAACAAAATGTCAATGCATCAGACATGAATTGTGACAAAACACGATATTTTCTTCGAGTCAATCTTTGAGCTTATAAATGTGTTGGTTTTGTACAAGGGACACTTGTTTGTACGTGTCACCCAACGCTGTTTAGAATATGTTATGGACGAGGTTCTCTCAACATTCAGAATATACTTCTTATCATACTTGTTTTCGAAAAAGTTTCACGACCGATTGTTTCTCAACACATTGTACCATAAGCATATCTTCAAGTGATAACCATGGACTGAAGTACCTGAGTCTTATTTAGATCATATTTTGTTCAGTTGCCATCTTGTAAGTTGGAGCATCACATACCTGGAAATCCTGTGGTCAATGAGTCGTATAGGTGCCAAATAGGTTTAGTTCAAGGAAGGCAAGTCTTTTTAATGCAGAAGTGCCTGCTTTCAGAAGTTTTATAGTCAATACCATTTCGCTGTCATTCTTTGCGCTTTTTTGGTCATACAGCAGGAAACCAATGGCTAGAGCACTTTGTGAGGCAAGCCTATTTTTTGGTCTTCGAATGAAACAACGGAAGGCATCACTTGTAAGGCGGATGAGGAAAGAGATTTATGTGCTGGTCAAGAATATGAAATAGATTGCTTATAGGCTTGCTCTTACCAGCATTGTCTTAGAGCAACAAGAAGAAGATGACAAATTCATTGATTTCTTGCAGCCATTCACGACACCACACTTCTAGCAGATTGTGAGGTATATATTAAATGATTTTTGTGTAAGAGATATAGCGATATAATTTTCTTCATACAAGTTCTTTCTAAGAAATTAACTATAATTTTTGTATGATGAGTAATATTTGCTTTCAAATTTAGATAAGTTTGAGATAATCTTATATTAGTGAATTTAGGATAATATATTTCTTAAACGTTTGATCTTAATAAATGTGGATAATTTTCTTAAACATGTAAAAGAGCACAGCTCTGATAATGATTTAGAAGTTAACCTTGTGAGAAACACTGCCTTTGGACTATCAGGGGCTGATAAGTTTCCATTTGAAGGTTTTGTGGCGAGGATATATTTTAGGCTGAGTTATTTCCTGTTCACTTTCAGTGTCATTGGTTTGCTTCTATTCCCAAGAACAAAGGATCAAAAGATTAGCTTGAATAAATTCATGAAGGACGATGATCTTCTTGAACAAAATGCCAATGCATCAGACATGAATTGTTACAAAACACGATGTTTTCTTGGAGTTAACCTTTGAGCTTGTAAAGGCGGTGGTTATTAACAAGGGGCACTTGTTTTTACGTGTCACCCAACGCTGTTGAGAATATGTTATGGACGAGGCTCTCTCACTATTCAGAATATACTTCTTATCATACTTGTTTTCGAAAAAATTTCACGACCGATTGTTTCACAACACATTGTACCGTAAGCATATCTTCATGTGATAACCATGGACTTGAAGTACCTGAGTCTTATTGAGATCATATTTTGTTCAGTTGCCATCTTGTAAGTGGGAGCATCACATACCTGGAGATCCTGCGGTCAAGGAGTCGTATAGGTGCCCAATAGGTTTAGTTCGAGGAAGGAAAGTCTTTTTAATGCAGAAGTTCCTGCTTTCAGAAGTTTTCATAGTCAATGCCATTTCGCTATCATTCTTTGCGCTTTTTTGGTCATACAGCAGGAAACCAATGGCTAGAGCACTTTGTGAGGCAAGCCTATTTTCCGGGCTTCGAATGGAACAATGGAAGGCATCACTTGTAAGGCGGAGGAGGAAGGAGATTTATGTTCCAGGTAGGAATATGAGATCCACTGCTTATAGGCTTGATCTTGCCACCGTTGTCTTAGAGCAACCAGTAGAAGATGTCAAATTCATGTGATTTCTTGCAGCCTTTCGCGACGCCACACTTCTAGCAGATTATGAGGTATATATTAACTGATTTTTGTGTAAGAGATCTAACGATAGAATTTTCTTCCTACAAGTTTTTTCTAAGAAATTAATTATAATTTTTGGATGATGAGTGATATTTTATTTCAATTTAGATAAGTTTGAGATAATCTTATATTAGTGAATCTAGGATAATATATTTCTTCAACGTTTGATCTTAAATTAAATAAGGTCGTATGTGATGTTAAATAAATTGGGCATTCACGATACTAAACTAGGAAATATTGTAGAAAGAAATATATTATATTTCGAACTTCCGTAAACAATATTTGTATTACTAACTTTCATTTGCAATATATTTTGTTAGTTGTTTACTGCTCAATTTCTATTGATTTCTTTTGGTTTACTAAATTTGGTTTAAATGAAAAATGTTATTTGTCAAAATTTAACTATACGTCAAACGTGGGAAATATGGTTCATATTGAGTTGGATGGGTGATGGATTTTGTCCTATTTTTTCAATATTAAATAGAAATAAATCCATGTTCAATAATCGTTTCTAAGAAATCAATTATGAATTAAATTTAAAAGATATAAATTCCATAAAATTCTATGAAAATGTATATGTATAGAAATCTTGTAAATTAAATTGTAAAATATTTACAATTCTCTGACATTCTACCGAATAAATAAGAATTATCTGTTTGTTCCACAAAAATATATCATTTTAAAAAAGTTATTAAATATCTGGAATGAACATATCCTCCGTTGTTTAGATCTATTTTAGACTAATTAATCTCCGCCAGCTAAATATTATAATATATTTTGGTAATTTATATATAAATTTATCAACTATTAACAAACTATTTCAAGTTTCACAAAAAAATTTAAATTTGGCTAAAAATATTACATATCCAAAAGATATTTTATTTTGGATAATATACAAAATTGGTCAAAGATTGTAAAGTGAACTTAACTATCAATTTTTTTTCCTATGAAAAAAGTGATTTAAAGTTTCTCTCAAAATAAACTTTCACCAATTTTATCTTAAAATCAGAGAAGAATAGATAAGTTAAATAACATATTATATATAATTTTTCAAAATGAAACCCATATATGTATAACAATTCTAAAACAATCAGATTATGCCAAACTTCTTTACAAGAATTTATTAAATAATAAATATCAAGTTAATTTTTAAATATAATTATATTATATTATATACCTTATATTTACTTCTTGAGCTATTTATTCCATCATCAAACATCTTACGTCTTACATGCTATTCTGTCATTTCTAATTATATCTGTATATTCTGAAATTTTATCTACTCGAACTATAGAAGTTTATATTAATCTTCAATATATTAATTACACTTGTACAACTATTACTAACAAATTTGTACTCACTTCATTGACCTCTATATTAAGGTAGTATGCACCTGAACTATTTGATATTTTACAAATATGTATTATTATTTTGAGAAGTATAATTCAAATCATGTAAAAAGATTCGATACATTGATTTCCAAGGACACCAAGCTAATAATAAAAATATAATGAGTAAGAAGTAAGCGAAAAAAATACTGGAATTTATGTATTTCAACGATGGATATTTTTCACTACTCTCATTTTTAATAATAAGATAATTTAAAGAGAAGTATAAACATTTTATCTAGGAAAATAACCAGTATAGAAGTCTATATTATTAACTGTCATATGTTTAAAATTGAATTAATACACCAAATTTCAAGACAGAAATGTTAAAGCTACCAAGTGAAACTAACCAACCTCAATTGATTTCTCCTCTAGTGTAGAGGTCGAGGATTCTAAGTACTCTTCTTTCCTTATTCCTCCATTCATAGAGGACTTGAATTTAAAAAAGAAAAAACAATAATACATATAAAATTATTTTGGATAATGGAAGTTCTGCCCTTGGTGAATGTCATCACAAAATATAAATGACGTTACAAGCAGCAAGTTTAAAAGTAGCAGTAATAGTTAAGCAGTTTACATAATCAATTGTTTGTTCACAAACAGGAACTTAAAGACAAGCTAAAGGAGCTTAAAAACGAAGAACTAATCAGCAGCTTCATCCTCATCAGAAGCAGTATTGGAAGGACCAGCCTCAAAACATCATTTGTTTGTTCAGAAGTCATGTCCAGTAAGCATAAATAGGTGTCCCTCATACGAGTGAAGTTCACAATATGCTCCTGCAAGAAGGTAGTGGTAACAGGAAGAGTGACAGGAACATCGTTAGTAGTAATATGGACTTCATTCTGGGCACCATAAGAGAATCAAAGTGGCATATCAATTTTTCTGTTCGTTGGAGTAAGGCAGATGCATTTACGAGCTGTTCAGGAGCATCAGAAACCACTTCATGTGCTTCTTTCTGAAATCCTTGAAAGAGCAGCATTCCATATATTAGTGTGGGAAATGGCAGGCCGTTGGATCGTGACGCAGTTTTGGCAAACTTCATGACTAGTTTAAATGCCGATTTCACAAAGTTGAATGGCCCTCCTGTGCCTACAAAATATAACATCTTTTTCTGCTCCTTGGTAACCACCGTAGTGTTAATGAAGGGCACGCATTTGCGTACTGCAGTCTTGTGCAGCACCGAGTAGAATGATGTAAGCTTGGAGGCGAGAAGCTTCTTTGGGTGAGTAGGGAATTTCTCAACATATTGGCCGATGATCACTTACAAGTTGACATAAAATTCTAGCACTACTCAAGGAACATAGGGAAGGACAGTGGTCACAGTAGAGAGAAATTGTTTATTTTTCAGAAAATCAATCACTTTTGTATTCAAGATCCATTTAGTTCCGATAACATTTACATCTGCAGGCCTACGGAATAGAGACCAAACATCTTACGAGTAAATTGATCTAGTTCCTCATGCGTTGCTTTAACCCAAAACTCATCTTTGAAAGCCTCATGTACACTCTTTCGTTCAATAGTGGAGACGAAACAAGAAACCATACCTAATTGCATAGAGAAGTCACGCACACTTGTCTTACCATCTCGCGGTAGTTAACCCTTTCCTTTAGTCTGGTCCTTATTCCATGAGCAATTTTTCCATTTACTTGTGATGAGGGTTGATTTTTCTGGATTCTGCTGATCAAATTTTTTCCACTATTTGTAGCAGGATCATCCCCATCCAAGTTTTCATCGGTGAGTGATTCAGATTCGATATCTCTTGTAGTGGATTATGGATCAGCTGTTGTCTGCTGTGCTTCCGGACTTGCAGAATCACTTGGGACTGCTACCGATGTTGTAGAGGGTGTTGTCTCATCTTCAGTATCATGTGCCACATATTCAGAGGGGTGTGGCAAGGACAGTTCAAGTAGGTAATCAACATCATCTTCTATTGTCTTAACTGCAAGATCAGAATAATCATCAAATGCAATATTTATGGATTCCACAACAGTCCTTGTTCTAAGATTATAGACTCTATATGCATGACTATTTGATGAATATCCAAGAAAAATTCATTTTTCAATCTTAGAGTCAAATTTGGCCGGATTATCTCTGTCATTCAAGATGTAGCATAGACACCCAAATACTGCCCATGAGAATTTTTTAAGAGGTCATGATACTTCCTGCTATTAGATATTCTCTATTTGAGATGTCTCATGCAGTGCATAGTTATTTAGGGCACAAGGCTCACTAAAACGCTAGGGTACCATGCGCATGCTTTATCGAAGTAAAGTGCATTTGACATAAATTTTTAAATTCAACACATATAAAGTTATTTATATTATAATATTACATGATTTAATTTTTTTCACAAAGATAGCAAATGATAAAAAAATAATCATTGAAGTTCCAACAAAATTGTTCTCTAACTCAAATCATCCAAACTTTCCTTCTAAATTAAATGTCATTCACTTTCTGAATACCAATAGTTCAAGTCAATACAAAAATAACTTAAATTGATTAAACACAATAAGATGGAGACAAAGATGTTCAGGATTTTGAAATGTATTACTCTGCATAAAACAGAGCACAACAGAGAACATTTAAGTTTAAAAACCATAGCTTGCTGCGAGATTCAACAACACAAACGAGATATGAGGCTAGAGATAACTTGCTGAGTTTTGGCAATTGAAATATTACCTTGATTGAACGTCAAGTGCAATGAGGAAACTCACAAAATGCTGCGCTACACTGTCGCAGATAGAACTTGAGGACTGAGGGTGACGAAAAGTCATGCATGTACGGTGATTTTTTTTTATCATGAGCTTTGCTAATTGAGCTTTAAAATTAGTTGGGCTTGAGTAAATTTTTATTACCTACAAAATGACAGCCCACTTCTTGGAAGCACGCCCTCCTGCACCCGTGTACAAATGGTATATCGATTTGTTCCTCATTCTTGATTCTCAAATTAACAGATCGATATACCATTCTGATCATACAAATGGTATATCGATCTGATCATTCAACAAGGATGTGGGATAAATTGGTTGTGAGCTTCTCGCTCTCCTTCAGATTCATCATCACTCAAGGTGACGCTCAGATTCATGTATCTCATCCTAAGAGTATTAGTGCACTGATTTGCATACTGTCCATAGCCAGCTCATGCCTAACATCCAATTGATTCAAGATTCTTAGGGATCACATTTGACTATTTCAAGAGTTGGTCGTTCTTGATCTATTTTCTGTGTAGGTATTTTCGATGACTCATTTGAACTATGAAGAACAAGCCGGTTGGGTCTCTGTGGATTCTTCTTGTTCCTTATCCTTCCAAGATAGTTGCCAAATTTTGTTGAAAGTAAGGCAATTGATTCTTCCCCAAGATCATAATTATCTACTTCTTGAGCAAGTTGAATTAGTTCATTGTCCGAATCAGTTAGGGCTTGAAGACCGATGCTTTTACCCTTACGTTAGCTTAGTTGATCCAAATTCATCTCAAAGGTTGAACAATCTCAGTTCATCTAGTCCTAGCTGAGAAGTATGCCAGGCCTCTTCAATTGTCGAGATTTTCTCTTTAAACTCCATAAGCACTTCTATCTACACGTTGAACAACAAATTAATTTGCCTTAGAAAAAAAGAAAATTTATTTCTAATGACAAATAACTACTGATCTTGACTTCTGCATCCATGCAAAATATCTCGAAACCATTTTCTTGACTATATTTTTTCAAAATTCGCATGCAGCAATCAATGATGTCCCAACAGATGCACCAAAAAAACACCACAAAGTACAAGCCCCCCGTCGAGACGCAAAGTTTCATCTTCCCATACAACCACACTCACAAAAAATTGAAGTGTAGTTTAGCTCGACAATGGTGAAGTAAACAAAAATAACAAAAAGAACATTAATAGTGAAGATAAATTGTAATGCCTGAAAACTTATTACGATAATTTGAGATTAATTATCGATAACTTGATATGATTATAGACAAATTAAGTCGAGAGCCGAATTTAAAAGGCATTGAATTGGAAATGGAATGGAAAGAACGATCGGGCAGAGTTGTGCGCGCACATGCGTGCAAGACTTAGCGCGAGGACAGAGGACCTCGCGCATATGCGCGAAACAAGGCGCGCATATGCGCGAGGAGGGGTGTTTGAAGAAGCCGAGTCCAGAGAAGTGGGCTTAAAAACGAAGAACTAATCAGCAGCTTCATCCTCATCAGCAGCAGTATTGGAAGGACCAGCCTCAACATCATTTGCCCGTTGGTTTTGTGCCACCTTCTCCCCCTGTTTGTTCAGAAGTCATGCCCAGTAAGCGGAAATAGGTGTCCCTCATACGAGTGGAGTTCACAATATGCTCCTGCAAGAAGGTAGTGGTAACAAGAAGAATGACAGGAACAGTGTTAGTAGTAATATGGACATCATTCTGGGCACCATGAGAGGATCAAAGTGGTATATCAATTTTTCTGTTCGTTGGAGTAAGGCAGATGCATTTATGAGCTGTTCAGGAGCATCAGAAACCACTTCATGTGCTTCCTTCTGAAATCCTTGTGAGAGCAGCATTCCATATATTAGTGTGGGAAATGGCAGGCCGTTGCATGACCAATTTAAATGCCGATTTCACAAAGTTGAATGGCCCTCCTGTGCCTACAGAATATAACATCTTTTTCTGCTCCTTGGTAACCACCGTAGTGTTGCTGGAGGGCACCCATTTGCATACTGCAGTCTTGTGCAGCAACGAGTAGAATGATGTCAGCTTGGAGGCGAGAAGCTTCTTTAGGGTGAGTAGGGAATTTCTCAACATATTGGCCGATGATCACTTACAAGTTGACATAAAATTCTAACACTACTCAAGGAACATAGGGAAGGACAGTGGTCACAGTAGAGAGAAATTGTCTATTTTTCAGAAAATCAATCAGATTTGTCTTCAAGATCCATTTAATTCCCGTACATTCGCATTTGCAGGCCTACGGACTAGAGAACAAACATCATTACGAGTAAATTGATATAGTTGCTCATGCGTTGCTTTAACCCAAAACTCATCTTTGAAAGCCTCGTGTACACTCTTTGGTTCAATAGTGGAGATGAAGCAAGAAACCATACCTAATTGCCATAGAGAAGTCATGCACACTTATCTTACAATCTCGCGGTAGTTGACCCTTTCCTTTAGTCTGGTCCTTATTCCATCAGCAATTTTTCCATTTACTTGTGATGATCATGACATGAGGGATGATTTTTCTGGATTCTGCTGGGCAAATCTTTTCCGCTATTTGTAGCAGGATCATCCCCATCCAAGTTTTCATCAGCTGAGTGATTCAGATTCGATATCTCCTGTAATGGATTATGGATCAGCTGGGCGAATGAAGTGGGTTAACCTCTTTTTGGCTTCGGCCAAACACTTTTTCTCGATGGTCGACTTCCGGACTTGTAGAATCACTTGGGACTGCTACCGATGTTGTAGAGGGTGTTGTCTCATCTTCAGTATCACGTGCCACATATTCAGAGGGGTGTGGCAAGGACAGTTCAAACAGGTCATCAACATCACCTTCTATCGTCTTACCTGCAAGATCAGAATAATCATCAAATACATATTTATGGATTCCACAGCCGTCCTTGTTCTAAGATTATAAACTCTATGCACGACTATTGATGAATATCCAAGAAAAATTCATTTATCAATCCTAGAGTCAAATTTGGCCAAATTATCTCTGTCATTCAAGATGTAGTATAGACAGCCAAATACTTCCCACGAGAATTTCATAAGAAGTCATGATACTTCCTGCTATTAGATATTCTCTATTTGAGATGTCTCATGCAGTGCATAGTTATTTAGGGCAGAAGACATGCTAAAATGCTAGGGTACCATGCACATGTTTTATCGAAGTAAAACACATTTGACATAAATTTTAAAATTCAACATATATAAAGTTATTTATATTATAATATTTACATAAATTGATTTTTTCACAAAGATAGCAAATGAAAAAAAAATAATCATTGAATTTCCAACAAAATTATTCTCTAACTCAAATCTTCCAAGATTTCCCTTTGAATTAAATGTTATTCACTTATTCTGATTTCTGAACACCAATAGCTCAAGTCAATACAAAAATAACTTAAATTGATTAAACACAATAAGATGGAGACAAAGATGTTCAGGAATTTGAAATGTATAAATGTGCATAAAACAGAAAACAACGGAGACAACATTTAAATTATTCTTGAGTTTTGACTAATACTAGAATATCAACACGGGAAAGACTAGAAACAATATTAAAAACCATAGCTTGATGTGCGATTCAACAACACAAACGAGATATGAGGCTGGATAGAACTTGCTGAGTTTTGGCAACTGAGATATTACCTTGATTGAACGTCAAGTGCAATCAGGAAACTCACAAAATGCTGTGCTGCATTGTCACAGATAGAACTTGAGGACTGAGGGCGATGAAAAGTCATGCATGCAGGGAGATTTTTTTTTCATGGACTTTGCTAATTGAGCTTTAAAATTAGTTGAGCTTGAGTAAATTTTTATTTCCTACAAAATGGCAGCCCACTTCTTGGAAGCGCACCCTTCTACGCCCATGTACAAATGATATATCGATCTGTTCCTCATTCTTGATTCTCAAATTAACAGATCGATATACCATTTTTATCATACAATAGTATATCGATCTAATCATTCAAAAGTATTATCGATTAAAATGCATATAAATGTATTCAAATATATAAAAATGTTATAAAAAAATATTATCGATTTAAATGTATACAAAATGATCAGAATAAAAAGTATTATCGATTAAAATGTATACAAATACATTCAATTGGCTTCTTTTAATCCAGCCCGTGTACAACTCCTCACACATTTTCTCATGTCTTCAATAGTTTGCTCTTTATCATCATGTTCTTCCTTTTCCTGATTCATACTAAGAGATAACATAAGATAGTTCAGAGAATTGAAGAAACATACCTGCCTGGTGTGGCGACACTTAGAGGATCTATTTGTCCAGATTTCTTCGTACTCAGTACGGCCAACAAGGCAGTGGGATCAATTGGTTGTGCTTCTCGTTTTCCTTCAGATTCATCATCACACAAGGTGACGCTCAGATTCATGCCTCGCTTCCTAAGAGTATAAGTGCAGTGATTTGCATAATGTGAGGATCCGGATTTTCGAAGCAAACTATGTAAGCAATAAAACTCGATATTTAAGTTCGAAATTATTAATCAAAGAAACTCAAATATAGAATTACACTTTTAGCTCAAAAAACTCGAGGGATTAGCTCAAAACAAATCTATGCAATGTGAAACAACAATAATCGAAGCGTCGTTACTGGAGGAGGAAACCCCTAGTTCATGAACCCAAGGTTCTAGCTCAAGGGAGCTCATTGATCCATGTCCTAAAGGAGCCAAAAATTTAGACATGGGAGGAGCTAGAAGTTGGACATAATTAAGATGTAAGGAATGACCCTTGAGTGCACCAAGGTGACCCTTGGTTGTGGATAAACTTTGATCACTTGGAGGCTACTTGGACCATCAATTGTGGGCATTTTGAAGGCCAAATTTTGCCTGATGGTGGGGGGGAGGATCTACCATTTTTTCACTTATAATTACCTCATCATGTGGTGAGAAATGACACACCAAAAACTCCCACAAAAATCCTCCAAATTTCGGCCACTCTCAAGCAAGGAAGAAGCTGTTGTGCTAGTCCGTTTCAGGCAGCAAGTTATTCTGCTCAAGAATTTCATCCAACACCTACTCGAGACGGTACCCAACTCACGCCCAAGTGTTGTCCAGGATCGGCCAAGTCTTCATTCAAGAATCAAGCAAGTTTCGAACCATATATTTGAATTACTGTATGTGGGTTTTTGCATAAATGTTATAGGACATGTTTGTTTATTGTAAGTATGTCTACTTATTGTTTGAATAATGCTACCATATATTTTAAATCTCGATCGATGTGCTATATGTTTATTCTGTTCTCGATTTCCTTTTATTCCACTGATTCCACTCAAAATTCTGGTAAGTTATGTTTGATGAATTTGATTATGTAATACACTGTTATGATTCGGGTTGGATATAGAATGAAATTGTTAATTATGTTTGGCCCATCAGTGGGTATTAAACTGTGTTCTGGCCCCCTATCAATGGGTCTAAAACTGTGTTCTATCTGGCCCCCCATCAGTGGGTATAAAATTGTGTTATGGCATCACCCTTTGGAGGACTAACATATGATGGACAATTTGACAATGGATAACGAGATGAATAACAGTGTTTTGTTTGTTCTGATTTGTTCTGATAAGCTCTGTTTCACATTTCGATTATGATTCTGTTAATGTTCTGATATGATAAGTCGATATACTAAATTTTGAAAATATGCTTAAGATATGTATTTTAAATCTATCTCTATATGTATTTTTTGTAATCGATCGGCCCCCACTTGCTGAGTGTTTTCCAAAACACTCGCCTCCTTACAGCTCCCCAGATAAGACTGAGGAACAACTGAATGATGAAGAGCAAAAAACGTTCTGGGAGTGGTGATAGTATCAAAATATTGAAGATCAAGGCTTTGTTTGTTCTTAGTATTATTTTCTATTGCATTTTGCTTCCACAAACTACTGGTGTAATTTTTATTCAATTGTCATTGTAAAATACAATATTTCTTTATGAAAAAGACTGGTTTTGGCTACGAGGCTTATTTTTGTATAACAATGGCAGATGTCATTTAAGCCTCGGCCCCCGCGGCGTGACACATAGTATCCATAACCAGTGCATGCCTGACATCTAACTGACTCAAGATTCTTAAGGATCATATTTGACTATTTCAAGAGTTGGTCATTCTTGATCTATTTTCTGTGTAGGTCTTTTTGATGACTCATTTGAACTATGAAGAACGATCAGTTTGGGTCTCTGTGGATTCTTCTTGTTACTTATCCTTCCAAGATAGTTGCCATATTTTGTTGAGAGTAAGACAATAGATTCTTCCCCAATATCAGAATTATCTATCCTTGTGCAAGTTGAATTAGTTCATTCTCCGAATCAGTTAGGGCTTGAAGAGCGATGTTTTTACCCTTATGTTATCTCAGTTGATCCAAATTCATCTCAAAGGTTTGAAGAATCTCAATTCATCTAATCCTAGCTGAAAAGTATGCTAGACCTCTTCAGTTGTCGAGATTTTCTCTTTAAACTCCCTAAGCACTTCTATCTACACATTGAATGGAAAAATTAATTTACATTAGAAAACAAGAAAATTTATTTCTAGTGACAAATAACTACTAATCATAACTTTTGCATCCATGCAAAATATCTCGAAACTATTTTCTTGATTATATTTTTTAACAATTTGCATGTATCTCAATGATGTCCCATCTAACAGATTAACCAAACAAAAAACCACAAAGTACAAGCCCTCCGTCTAGATGCAAAGTTTCATCTTCCCATACAACCACTCACAAAAAATTGAAATGTAATTTAGCTTGACAATGGTGAAGTAAACAGAAATAACAAAAATAACAATAATAGTGAAGATAAACATACTTAATATGTCCCTACGTAAAACCGTCAACAAATTTCTTCGTGCGTCGATGCTTCTGCATGTCCCATGAAATCTTCTTTACCTCTATATTCATCCATTTTACTCTCATGAGCAATCTCAGCTACTTGTTTATCAATATCATTTCCTTGATTCAGGAATATCAGAAAAATAGAAACACGTTAATCGTTGACATAAACATTTATAACTTTAATAGCATAATACACACACACACACACAAAAACATTTATGTATTAAACTTGGTGAAGTTACAAACATTTCGTCTTTCTTTTTCTTCACACAGTCGCCACTCGTCATAACAGCCTGCACAATTGAGGTTGGAAAATGATTACCAATATCTACGACTAATTGTGAACTACCCACACCACTTGCAGAGTCGCTCACATCAATATCCCCCTGCACAGAGTTATCGGTTTATCCAAGATTTTTTTCCACACGCAAATCAAGTAATCCAACAAGTTCACCCTCACCACCGTGTTTAACCTCAATGTTCTCAATATATTTCTTGTCAATATTTTGATTCTCTTTCTCTCCACCTAGATCTTCCCTAAAGTTTTTCTCACCCTCATCGGTACTCTTATCTGCTTCGTTTTCAGATTCAACATCCATCCCATCTTTTGCCTCACCAAAAACATCTGTTGAAGGCAATCCACAACTCATATTGCCACCATCAATTCCATCACTGATCACACTGTTTTTTAATACATTCTAATCAATAATACTTTTTAATCTAAAATGTTAATACAAAAAATTATATTTATCATACTTATTTTATTATTTTAAACTAAATAACACAACGTACACATTAACTATAGAGCATGTTCGGATTCGAACTTTCCGAACTCCGCCTATAAATATGTCATTCGAGATTCAGAATTTTCACACCATTTACATAGCTTCTCTCTCAAATCTTAGTGCAATTCCAGACGAGTCCGGAATAACCGAGTAAAAAAACAAATGATTTACCTTCACCTTCATTTGGTAGCAAATGACCAAACATTTAAAAAAAATGATATTCTCATGTGTATTTTAAAACAATCAAATACATTGGGAGAAAGTCATTTTTTAAAATTGAAGTTTGACTAAAGTTATTCCTTAGTTGGTTTGGTTGCATTACTCACTCATATCCATGGCATGTGGACAAATTTAATTTTTTTTATCAAAAAAATTACGAAGATGTAACACGTATAATCTTCAAATATATCAATTAACCAAGGTGTATAATTTTATTTATTTGCATTATAGAGTGCATTTCAATCCTTGTTTTCCTTAAATTTTGTCAATATTTTCACTCAATTTGGCACATTGAACAAGAGAAATAGGATAGTTATTTCTTATGAGTTTACATTTTTTTAGATTGTAAATATTATTTTTTAATATAAATCTGAGTGGTATTTTCATTGCCTCCCAAGTTTTTTCGTTCCAGAGGACAAGTAATAAAGCCAATCCTTAGCTTTGTCAGCTAAATTGAATGGAAAAGATCACAATGAAATTTGTTCCTCCGTAATTCCTTGTGGTTTCATAGTTGTGCACACGATATGAAACTCTTTCAGATGCTTGTGAGGATCTTCACTTGGAAGACAGCGAAAAAATGGTAATAGATGAATCAAACCATATTTCAATTCAGATGTTGCATCAGTATTAGTGAATGAATGCATAATGGCTACTGAATCACATTATGATTAACTAACTCTCTGAGAGTTATTTGAACCGGTTCTGCCATTGTTTCTACGTCATTCTCATTTCTTTGAGTCTCAAGATCAAGATCAGATTCTCTTTCAGTGTCACTCGACTCCAAACCTATGTTTAAACCAAGAGATGACGATGATGATGGTTGTTTATCCCGTAGAATTGCTTCCATACTCAATGTTCTAGTTATCTTCTCGATTTCTGTAACTTATTCAAGTTCACTTGTACAAGAAGAACAAGGAATAAAAAGAAAAGAAAATAACGAAACTCAGAAAAAACTAACCTTGCATTGTTGCCATGCAACGACGCCAAAATTTGGTGTGCTGTCATTGAACAATCAAACTTAAATTTCTATTCTATGAACAAAATGTGTGTAATGGTGAGCGAGTTCGAATCCACAGAGAACGTGATATTTATTTCTTTCAAGGAAAAATGAACAAATGGGTGATTTTTTGGATAAGAGCTAAATAAAATACTAAAACTAAAATTAGCAAGCAAGGAAACATAATAAATTTAAATGAGAAATTAATCAACCAAGGTGAGTGGAATAAAATGAGGAATTCAGTATGAGCAGATTCTGATTTAAAGGAGTTCCACTATTCAATTGTATCACTGTTCATCGGCTAACCGTCCATTACGGATCCCCAAATTCATGGATAACAATGGAAAATCATACATCAAATTAAATTCTTAGATTAATCGATATACAAATTTCATAGAAATAAATCATAAACCAACAAATACTTGAAACAAACAAAACATTAAATTAAGCACAAAACATCTTAGTGATAAAATTGCAATAGATGAAATATCCCTTGAATCAGAAACAAAAGTTTAGACAAGCATGGCTTGATTTACAATATCCATGAAAAAAGATAAATAAATAAAAGAGATGCAACTAGCGTTCTTGAGAAATCGAGAGAAAAATCCTTCATCTCTCCTCCTTGGTCTTCAAGAGAATGATGAATGATATGGAGTAAATGAATATTGTGTCTTTTACGTGAGATTTATAGGAAAGAGAGAAGAAGTTTGGGTAAAGATAAAATACAAAAATAAATCTAATCCTATT
The DNA here is from genome assembly GCF_022965805.1 of Primulina eburnea. Taxonomy (NCBI): domain Eukaryota; kingdom Viridiplantae; phylum Streptophyta; class Magnoliopsida; order Lamiales; family Gesneriaceae; genus Primulina; species Primulina eburnea. The sequence continues at coordinate 46,291,760 of NC_133103.1, read as the reverse complement.
ATGACAAGATAAAGTCTACCAATAAGGAAGATTAAGTTTTTATAGAATAAAAACTTCATCTAATCTTTTCTTATCTGAACAAAAAAGTTTTCCTCTCTCCAAACTATCCAATGAATCAAATATCACAATTAGGATCCATAAAATATGGTATTTTTATCATAAATTTCAAAAACCATATGCAGTCACAAGGCAATCGCGAAGCAGTCACAAGGCGTGACCACGCCTTGTTCCAGAATTTCTTTTGTTTTGGTCCTTCCCTCAAAAATCTATCTTGACAACTTCAAATGTGATAAAAATCACATTTTTAGCACAAATTTTCTCGAAAATCATAAAATTTCCTCATACAACAAAATAACACAAAATAATATCAATTAAGCATGTCAGAAGCGAGAACAAGGAGAAATTTGATAACCAAAATACGAATGATTACGAGCTTATTAGAGGGCCTGTTTGCTAAGGTGGTTCTTTCTTCTTCTTGCAAATAAGAAAAAAATGATTACATGTTAATCTTAGTCCGGCCGGAAAACAAAGACAAAAATCTGAAAACGATGAAAGAAAAATACCACGAGATATATGTGAATGTTATTTTCTCACTTTTACTTTTTTTCTTACTTTCAGCTTCTAACATTATTAAATACATGCCATGTACAAGTTAGATAGAAAAATTAAATTAAACTAATAAACAAAAGAGTTCATCATCAGAATTCTAGAACAATTCAAAGTGACCAACAAAGAATACTCATAAGAATCTTCACTCAATATGAAAGTTAAAAGAAAACAAAAGAACGGTGACGAAAGTCACCACAACCAAACAATTCCAGAGAACTTCTTCCTACTATCAACTCTTTGGTACAGTTTGGTACATAGGATATGATAAGTAAGTGATATATAGTATGAGGATAAATCAAGGATAAATATAATGATAAGATAATATGTTGAATGTTTGATATGATTTTAACAAGAGTGATTAAATTTATATATTGAATTGTAATGACAAAATTAACTCTATCACAAAAACTTATATTTCATTGTTATCAAGATCTTGTAATTGCATATCTCAATTCTTAAATTACGTTATATATACACACACACATGTATATATATATGTGTGTATATAAATATATATATATGTATATATATATGTGTCCATGTATATATATATATATATACACACATGTATATATATGTGTACATGTATATATATATATATATATACATGGACACATATATATATATATATATATATATATATATATATATATATATATATATGTGTGTGTGTGTATGTGTGTCTGTGTGTATATAAATATATATATATATATATATATATATATATATATATATATATATATATGTGTGTGTGTGTATGTGTGTCTGTGTGTATATAAATATATATGTATATATATATGTGTGTGTGTGTGTACACACACATGTATATATATATATGTGTGTGTATATAAATATATATATATATGTATAAATGTGTGTGTGTATAAATATATGTATATGTATATATATATATATATGTGTGTGTGTGTGTGTATATATATATTTGTGTGTGTATATATATGTATCTATATATTTGTATATATTATGTATTTAATAAACATTTAACATTAACTTAAATGCATTTAAATTGGGGGTAATTAAGTCATTTGTAATGTATTTTATCATTACATTAAAATTATCACACCTCTTACAAAGGATGTTTTATCCTTCTCAAAATTTATTTATCAAGGGCCCATGATAATATCATGGGCTTTTTAAAAAGGTAATTATCATGGGCTTTTTAAAAAGGTACCAAACATGGGATCATGAGCTTTTTAAAAATATACCAAACATGGGATAAGGGGGATTATTTATCAATCCCACTCTTATCCCATGTACCAAACAATGCCTTTGTATATTATAACACAAAAAATAAACTTTTTTTTATTAAGGCAGCATCAGTTAAGCAAGATTCAAGTAAACAGGAAAATAATGTTTATAATATCACGTGATTCTAGAAGGAAAAGGAAATTAATGCAACTCCATAAAAAGGATTAATTTTCACAGACACTGTCATACCTGAGAAATGTATACACCTAAAACAAACTCAATTAGATATCAACAAGAGTGACTAGCAGTCATAGTTTCCACAATGAGGATAAAGAAATATAAAGAAAGAGGAATTTCAAAAACCACAATGAGGACCAACATGGTCCGATTTGTAATAAAGTAATGTTTAAACATGATTAAGGCATAAAATATTTAGCAAAATAGGGTGTTTAATCAGCAGCTAGTTCGGAATCAGCTAAGGTCAATTCGGACCTTCCGATGGGTGATCGGAACTTCCTAACCTGGTTACATGTCAACTCGAGCTCGAGTGCTTGGCACGTAGGTAAAGTTGATGTTCGGAACTACCAAACCCTGGTTCGGACCTTCCGATCCCATTCGTCCGATGAGGCGTCAAAGCAAGCATGACAAGTAACTATAGAGTAGGTTCGGATATGAACTTTCCGAACTCCGCCCATTAATAGGTCATTCGAGATTAATAATTTTCACACCATTTACATCTTAGTGCAATTCCAGGAGCGTCCGAAATAGCTGAGTAAAATGTTACCAAATAATTTACTTTCACCCAAAAAAAAAACACAAAATCTCCTGTGAGATGGTCTCACGAGTCAATTTTGTGAAACGAATATTCTATATGGGTCATCCACGAAAAAATATTACTTTTTATGTCAAATATATTACTTTTATTGTAAATATAGACATGATTGATCCGTCTCACGAATAAAGATCCGTGAGACCGTCTTATGAAAGTCCTACTAAAAAAAGAAGAAGATATTATCATCAATGAAGAAGAATATCACATATTTGTCTGAACAAAATAAAACGGTAGATATTAATTATTTTTGGACGACTTTTTTTAGTATATACTCGTTTTCAATAATTTTTTTATTTTTATTTTTCTCTGATATGATAGTTGAAGGGTTTCTTTGTGGGGAAAAAAAACTTACAATGCTTGGAGAAAGTAATTTTTAAAAAAACAAAGTTTGACTAGAGTTATGCCCCCAAATATCTCTGCTCTAACAGTTGGTTTGGTTGCATTACTCACTCATATCCACGGCTGTGGACAAAGTTAATTTTTTTAATCAAAACAAATTACAAAGATCGAACGCATATTAATCTTCAAATATATCAATTAAAAAATGTATATCATTTTCTTTTTGCATGATAGAATGCATTTCAATCCTTGTTTTCCTTAAATTTTGGGTATACTTTCACTCAATTTGTCACACTGAACAAGAGAAATAGGATATTTATTTCCTATGAGTTGGACTTATAGCAGTTAATTTTGTTAAGAAATGAATTTGTAATAATATGAACAATTATTTTCCTTCTATAATATGTTTGTTTACATTTTGTAAAAGTTTGCAACATATCAGTAGAAGCCGATTAATCCATAATAAATAAGTGTAATGTTGTTAGAGTAAAATATAATGATATTTGATACTCACGGAAAATTTAGGGTCCGCTTCCAGTAAGTGTCACTAGTACAGACACAAGTTTTGAAATTGCCCTGAACCTGAAATCACGAGTAAGTTCGTTAGAAGGGGGCCGGAAGGGTGTCCCGTCGTAGCCCCTCCGACGCTCAAGTCAGAGACTGAGGATATACGGGGGGAACAGCTAAGGGTGCTGTTGAAAATAATATAGTGAATATGTAAGGTCCAAAATTAGACGACGTAATCCAACTGCATGCGAATCTAAGAAATTATGGAAAATGATTAATTAATTTATTTTAATTGCTAATTAATTATGTGACATACATGTTTATTTGCGAAATGAGATTTAATTGTCATCATGCATAAAATGATAATCAAGGGATACTCAAGTGACGATCGAGGAACGGGGACCGAGGGCTGAAGAAAATGTAAAATATTTTTATTAAATAATTATTTTTAGTAATTTAAAAGATGGTCGTTATTTTTTTTTTAGCACTTTCGAAAAATAAAAGGTTTTGAAGTGATTTTATACGCCGGAACGTAATTTTTATCGGTATTGGCTTTTCAAATAAAATTCGAGCTTTCGAGCATCCCGGCTATTAAATTCACATTTTTATTCAAAAGAAAACTTTACTATCTTCTTAATTGAATCCTAATTTAATTAATTGGGCTTTAATTTATGGCTTAATGGGCCTAATGTCTAGATTAAGGGGTAATTAGTATTTAAAGTATAAAATTTACAAAAAACCTACACAATTCTAGAAAATACAATCGGCCACCCACTTTCAAGATTTTGAAACTCCTCTCCCCTCCCTTGCAACTCACGGCAGCGGCACTCTTGTGCTTTGGAAGGAGTTTTCGTGAGGTTCTAGCCTTGTCGTCTCTCCCGTTCTTCGTCGTCAACGGATTTTCGAGCGTATAAAACGCAAAGGCACACCTTAATCTCCTTTTCTCATCCATTATATCATATAATCCTTTTAAATACTAGATGCATGAAAATTGATTAAAAGTTTCTGGATTTTTCGGTTTTATGCATTGTAGGAGGTTGAACTCATGATTTTGAATTCCATAAAATTGTTTTATGCATGTAAGGGGCTGCCATGGTCCTAGGTTATGAACTAGTGATGTTTATTCCTGATTTAGAGTCACACATACACACCCATAGCAGCATAAAGAAAACAGGAAGCAGCAGAATCAGAAAACTAACGTAAGTTGCATGTGCTGTCATAGGCTGCGGGTGATCTTGGGTGCACGTTTTCAGGGGAGGGCCGGCCTGGGCTGGGGCTAATGGCTAGCCTAGGGTACGTTGGTGTCTAGGGAGGAGTCCTAGGACTCGTTGGGAAGCTTGGCGAAGAGTCCCACGCGTGAGGGACTCTACCCGAGAAAACTGCACTTTACGGTGCAGACTTCGGGCGAGAGGGTAGGGCCTAGGGCTCGGCCCAGGGCTCGGGGGCTGGGCTAGGTAGGTACACTAGGGTCCTATGTAAAGGTTCTTGGGTTGGGTTTGATCGGGTAGGCAGCGGCGGGGCTCACACGATCATGAACATCAAGTCCATGCAAAGTGTGCTCTCGGCCAACTCTTGCTGCAACTTGGGGCTTCTTGTTTTTGGGTTCTGGGCTGTTTCCTTGTCAAACTTAGAGTCCAGTAGGTAACTTTAACATGTTGGGCACCTTTTGGCTCAATATGGTTCGGGGGTAACTCGATAAAATCGGAAGTTGGCTCGGGGTCGAAGTTTAGGTGTCTAATAGTTTCTTTTTAAATAAAGATAATTTGGAAAACGGCTCACGGGGGTCGAGTCGTGGTCCATAAGGGCTTAAATAATATAAAAAGACTAAATTTAGAATTTAGGAATTTTATATTAAAGTTTGGTATTTTTCGGGATTTAAACATCGTTAAAATAATTAAGAAAAGATAAATTAAAAAGCCTAAGTTCTAAGCCAAATAAAATTACGAAAAAATTCATATAAGCTTAATTAATTATTTGGGACATTTTAGAGTCATGAAACCAAGAAAAAAGTCGAATTCGTAAAAAGTCGAGTCCAGGGGTAAAACGGTCTTTTTACACCTAGAAATTAGTAGAGGTCATGGCAGTGCCCGAAATGCTGTTTCTATGTTATTATGATGATTTTGAAATGTTTATGAATTTCTCATGATTAAATGCTGATTTTTAAATGTCTAAAGAATGCTCATGATTGAAAAAAAAAAACATTTAAAATACATGTTGCATGCTTGGTTTCAAAATAAAAGAGAAAATGTAAATGTTATTCATGATTTTTCTAAAAGTGATGTGAATGAAAAATGTTGAAGGATGTGAAGTGATTGTGACTAATTCGTTAATGGTGGCGACGTCGTGAGGGTTATGGTCCCAGGGGGAGCCCGACGATCGTCTTTCCATCATTGCGAATATGTGGTAACGGATATGTGGTAACGGTTTTGTGGTAACGGAAGAATGGGAATATCGTGAGGGGAGAAGGCCCCAGAGGGAGCCCATTTATGGGAAAAGGCCCCAGAGGGAGCCCCGACGATCGTATTTCTATTCGATCATGTTAGGCCAAGGCTCAGTTGACCGGTGAGAGTGTCGCTGATGTCCCCGCCGCCCAGTACTGTGGTTTTATGTAGATGGATCCATCGTCATGTCATGTCATGTTGAGGAAAGTCACAATTAACGATCTGAATTCGACAAAGGAAAAAGAAAAGGAAATGTTTATGATCATGAAAAAGGTTTTATGTCATGTCATGTTGAGGAAAAGGAAATTCATGTTTGTATGTCATGAAAATGTTCATGTTAAAAGTTTTATGCATCATGAAAATATTTATGAAAATGTTATGTTTATGCATCTTCATGAAAACGATATTTTAAGTACAAGTATTTTTCACCGTTATATGTTTGACTGTATTACGTATTACTCGTTATCAAGATTATGGTGTGTTGAGTCTTTAGACTCACTAGGTGTGATGGATGTAGGTGGTTCTGAGGGAGGACTTGACGGGTGATACTACTGGACTGAAGGTGCACACAACCCGAGGACCAGCGCTTCTACTATTCCGCATTATGACTTTTGACTCATGTTTTATGATTAAGGATTTTTAAGATTATTTATTTATGCTTTTGAGAGATTTTGAGAGGTTTAGTATGGGATTTACTTTTCAAATTATTGCTTTTTAGGTTTGGTAAACATGCAACGATTTTATTTTATGGCTATTGCACTTGATTTTTTTAAAAATGCTAGTTGGTTGAGTTTTTATTTCAAATGGCAAAATATTTTATTAAAAATATTTTCATGTGGTAAATGTGCATGGTCGAAACGGATGTTTTAAAAAAAAAAAAAATTCTAGTACTTTTAAAGCAGCAATAAAAAATGAGGATGTTTCAGTTGGTATCAGAGCGGTAGTTCCTGTATAGGGTTGTGCCACCATCAGCGCCGGGAAGATCAGTCGTCAAGCCTCAATTTGTAAGTTTACATGCTTTATGTGATTTTATGATTTGACCTGCATGAAGTTATGAATATTATGTTTACGATGCATGTTTATTAGCTTTTTAGTATTTATGCTTTGCATGCTTAAATTGATAAAATGAATTAGGATATGACACATGATTAGAGAACTTAGATTTAAATGCATGTTGGTTACGTTAGAATTTGGAAAAACGTTCAGATAAAATGCCTCCTAGACGTGCACCCCTTATTGAGAATCAGGAAGAGAACAGTGTCAATCGCCGAGGGAATAGCCGAGGGAATGGACCTCCACCACCACCACCACCACCGGATGCTGCTGCCCGTGCACTAGAGGGCATGGCTCGTCTTTTCGAGCAGCAGATACAGCAACAGCAGTTGCAGCAACAGCAGTTACAGCTGCAGTTACAGCAGATGCAGCAGCAGCAGACGACTAGGCCACAGCATGACATTTATGATCAGTTTCGGAGGCTAGGGCCGAAGGAATTTTCTGGCACTACCGATCCTTTTGCTGCGGAGGGTTGGATTCGTTCACTTGAGGTACATTTTCGCTATCTTGATATGGGAGATGCGGACCGAGTGAGATGTACCACCTATCTGTTTAGAGATGATGCTTCTTTATGGTGGGAAGGAGCCGAGCATGGCGTGGACCTCGCCACACTCACTTGGGCACAGTTCAAGATGAAGTTTTATGAGAAATATTTCACTCCGGATGCTAGGAGCCGAATAAAGAGGGAATTTATGGCCCTCCGCCAGGGAGATGTCACTGTTGCTGAATTTGTGAAGAAATTTGATAGGGGCTGCCATTTTGTGCCCCTTATTGCCAGGGATCCTGAAGAAATGCTGAGACACTTTATGGATGGCCTTCGACCTACCATTCGGGATAAAGTTATGATGATGCGTCCGGATAATTATTCTATGGCAGTTACTTATGCATATCAGGCTGAGCAGTCCTTGAAGGATATTGAGTTTGAGATTCAGCGCAAGAGGCAGCACTATCAGAATAACAATCAGCCGAATAAGAAACCACACACGGGACCTCCTAGACCCCAAGGGCCTCAAAAGCCCCAAGGTCAAGGCAAGAAGCCAGTGCCACCAAAGCCACAAAATCCGGGAGCACCAAAGCCTGCTGAGAGGCAACCCTGCAAACAGTGCAACCGTACTCATCTTGGAAAATGCGAATGGGGATCGTATAAATGTTTCTACTGCAAGGAGGATGGTCACAAAGCCATTGATTGCCCAAAGAGGAAAGCAGCTACCACGGCCCGAGCTTATGTGATGAACGCCGAGGAAGCTGAAGGAGAGGCAGACACTACACTCATCACGGGGAGGATCAATATTCTAGGTGTAGCTATTTATGCTTTGCTAGATTCAGGAGCTACGCATTCTTTCATATCAGAAACCTTCACCAAAAGATTGAATATTACTCCTCAAGATATGGGTTTGGGTTTCAAGGTTTTGATTCCTTCCGGTGATCAAATGCTCACATCTAAGATTGTTAAGAATCTGGAGCTTCGTTTATTCAAAGATGTAGTTCGGGCAGATCTTATTGTGCTTCCTATGCCCGAATTCGATATTATACTTGGGATGGATTGGCTATCAGCGAATGGAGCTTCGATTGATTTCCGCCAGCGATCAGTATCTATCAGGCCACCCAGTGGCAAATCTTTTGTTTTCGAGGCGGCGAGAAACAAGCAAATGCCGCACATTATCTCTTGTTTATGTGCAAGGAAGCTTATTAAGCGTGGATGTCCAGCTTATCTAGCTTGTGTCACTACTGCACTTGAGACTATCAGCCAGAAGTTAGAGGATGTTGATGTTGTGAGAGATTTTCCTAGCGTCTTTCCCGAAGACGTTTCTGGCATTCCACTCGATCGTGAGGTGGAGTTCTCTATTGATCTCATGCCGGGCACTGTTCCTATATCAAAAGCACCTTATCGTCTAGCACCCGCTGAAATGAAAGAATTGAAAGATCAAATTCAAGAACTGCTAGACAAGGGTTTTATCCGCCCTAGTTACTCTCCATGGGGCGCTCCGGTATTATTTGTGAAAAAGAAAGATGGTAGCATGCGCCTTTGCATCGATTATCGGGAGCTCAATAGGGTCACTATCAAAAATAAGTATCCACTGCCAAGAATTGAGGATTTATTCGACCAATTGCAAGGAGCTTCGATATTTTCTAAAATTGATCTGCGATCGGGATACCATCAATTGAAAGTTAAGGAGTCTGATGTTCACAAAACGGCATTTCGCACAAGATATGGGCACTATGAGTTTATGGTCATGCCATTCGGGTTGACCAATGCGCCAGCGATCTTCATGGATCTCATGAATAGCGTATTTCAGCCGTATCTGGATCAGTTTATTATTGTCTTCATCGATGACATATTGATCTATTCCAAGAGCAGAGAGGAGCATAGTCGCCATTTGAGGACAGCACTGCAAGTACTGCAAGACAGGAAGCTTTATGCAAAGTTCAGTAAGTGCGAGTTTTGGCTTGATAGAGTGGCATTCTTAGGCCACATCATTTCCAGTAGTGGAGTGGAGGTAGATCCAAGTAAAGTGGAAGCAGTGAGAGACTGGCCAGTACCGAAGAACGTCACCGAGATTCGCAGTTTCTTGGGACTAGGTGGCTACTATCGCAAGTTTATTCAGGGGTTCTCATCTATAGCGGTGCCCATGACCGCCTTGACAAAGAAGAATGCAAAATTTATTTGGGGACCCGAGTGCCAAGACAGTTTTGACAAGTTGAAGCAAGCCTTGATATCAGCGCCAGTGCTATCTATGCCATCAGGGCAAGGGGATTATGTTCTTTATACCGACGCTTCTAAGCTTGGTTTGGGCGCAGTTCTTATGCAAAACGACCGAGTTATCGCCTATGCGTCAAGACAGTTGAAAATTCATGAAAAGAACTACCCCACTCATGATCTTGAGCTTGCAGCAGTAGTCTTCGCACTGAAAATTTGGAGACACTACCTTTATGGGGAGAAGTGCAAGATATTCACCGATCATAAAAGTTTGAAATACTTCTTCACCCAAAAGAAATTGAATATGAGACAGCGAAGATGGCTCGAATTGGTAAAGGACTATGATTGCGACATTAGCTACCATCCGGGGAAAGCTAATGTAGTGGCAGACGTATTGAGTAGAAAAGCAGCAGTTAGCAGTCAATTATCGCTCCAAAGACCGTTGCAGTCCGAGATACAGCGGTTTGAGCTTACAGTGTATGCTAGGGGCGAGGCCCCTAATCTTGCCACATTATCAGTCCAGTCGACATTGAGAGATAAAATCCGTAATGGACAGTCCACTGATGAGCAGTTGCAAAAGTGGAGAGCTAGAGATGAAGCTAAGGGCCGGAATTTATATTCAGTGGCGGATGGTTTGGTCCGTTATCGAGACCGTCTATGGGTTCCTAGTGACGATTCTTTGAGAGATCTCATTATGAAGGAAGCCCACGACACGTCATATTCCATTCATCCGGGCAGTACCAAGATGTATAGAGATTTGCAGTTGTTGTATTGGTGGCCAGGCATGAAGAGAGACATCTTGAGGTACGTATCCGAGTGCTTGACTTGTCAGCAAGTCAAGGCAGAGCATCAGAGACCAGCGGGAAAATTGAAGCCACTCCCTATTCCCGAGTGGAAATGGGAAAATATCACCATGGGCTTTGTTGTAGGATTGCCTAAGACTGTTAAGGGATTTAATGCCATTTGGGTGATAGTTGATCGTCTTACGAAATCAGCGCATTTTCTACCTATTAAGACGACATTCACCATGGTTCAGTATGCCGACTTGTATGTTCGGGAGATAGTTCGGCTGCATGGGATACCGGTATCCATTGTTTCTGACAGAGATCCGAGATTCACGTCATCTTTTTGGAAGAGTCTGCATGCAGCGATGGGGACCAAGTTACTATTCAGTACAGCATTCCATCCTCAGACCGATGGCCAGTCAGAGAGAGTTATACAAATTTTGGAGGATCTACTGCGAGCATGTGTTATTGATTTCCAAGGCAGTTGGGAACCAAAGTTACCTCTAGTGGAGTTCACCTACAATAACAGTTTCCAATCATCAATTGGGATGGCTCCTTTTGAGGCACTCTATGGAAGGAAATGTAGATCTCCTATTCATTGGGACGAGGTCGGGGAAAGAAGAGTGATTGGTCCAGATGTGATTGAGGAGACGACTGAGCTTATAGTCAAAATTCGTGATAGAATGAAGACGGCACAAAGTCGACAGAAGAGTTATGCGGACAAAAAGCGAAGGGACTTAGAGTTTGCAGTGGGCGACCACGTATTTGTGAAAATAGCACCTATGAAGGGTGTTATGCGCTTTGGCAAGAAAGGCAAGCTTAGTCCAAGATTTATTGGTCCGTTCGAGGTTTTGGAGAGGGTTGGGACACTAGCTTATAGAGTGGCATTGCCACCCGCACTTTCTGGAGTTCACAATGTGTTCCACATTTCGATGCTGCGGAAGTACATGTCGAATCCGTCGCATGTGCTTAATTATGAACCTCTCCAACTAACTCCAAATATGACTTATGAGGAAAGACCTGTCCAGATTCTGGCTAGACAAGAAAGACGATTGCGAAACAAAGTCATTCCAATGGTCAAGGTCAAGTGGCTGAATCACTCGGAAGAGGAAGCTACTTGGGAAACCGAGAGGGACTTGAAGGGTCGCTATCCAGATTTATTCGGTAAGTCCTAATTTCGAGGACGAAATTTTATTTAAGAGGGGGAGGAATTGTAAGGTCCAAAATTAGACGACGTAATCCAACTGCATGCGAATCTAAGAAATTATGGAAAATGATTAATTAATTTATTTTAATTGCTAATTAATTATGTGACATACATGTTTATTTGCGAAATGAGATTTAATTGTCATCATGCATAAAATGATAATCAAGGGATACTCAAGTGACGATCGAGGAACGGGGACCGAGGGCTGAAGAAAATGTAAAATATTTTTATTAAATAATTATTTTTAGTAATTTAAAAGATGGTCGTTATTTTTTTTTTAGCACTTTCGAAAAATAAAAGGTTTTGAAGTGATTTTATACGCCGGAACGTAATTTTTATCGGTATTGGCTTTTCAAATAAAATTCGAGCTTTCGAGCATCCCGGCTATTAAATTCACATTTTTATTCAAAAGAAAACTTTACTATCTTCTTAATTGAATCCTAATTTAATTAATTGGGCTTTAATTTATGGCTTAATGGGCCTAATGTCTAGATTAAGGGGTAATTAGTATTTAAAGTATAAAATTTACAAAAAACCTACACAATTCTAGAAAATACAATCGGCCACCCACTTTCAAGATTTTGAAACTCCTCTCCCCTCCCTTGCAACTCATGGCAGCGGCACTCTTGTGCTTTGGAAGGAGTTTTCGTGAGGTTCTAGCCTTGTCGTCTCTCCCGTTCTTCGTCGTCAACGGATTTTCGAGCGTATAAAACGCAAAGGCACACCTTAATCTCCTTTTCTCATCCATTATATCATATAATCCTTTTAAATACTAGATGCATGAAAATTGATTAAAAGTTTCTGGATTTTTCGGTTTTATGCATTGTAGGAGGTTGAACTCATGATTTTGAATTCCATAAAATTGTTTTATGCATGTAAGGGGCTGCCATGGTCCTAGGTTATGAACTAGTGATGTTTATTCCTGATTTAGAGTCACACATACACACCCATAGCAGCATAAAGAAAACAGGAAGCAGCAGAATCAGAAAACTAACGTAAGTTGCATGTGCTGTCATAGGCTGCGGGTGATCTTGGGTGCACGTTTTCAGGGGAGGGCCGGCCTGGGCTGGGGCTAATGGCTAGCCTAGGGTACGTTGGTGTCTAGGGAGGAGTCCTAGGACTCGTTGGGAAGCTTGGCGAAGAGTCCCACGCGTGAGGGACTCTACCCGAGAAAACTGCACTTTACGGTGCAGACTTCGGGCGAGAGGGTAGGGCCTAGGGCTCGGCCCAGGGCTCGGGGGCTGGGCTAGGTAGGTACACTAGGGTCCTATGTAAAGGTTCTTGGGTTGGGTTTGATCGGGTAGGCAGCGGCGGGGCTCACACGATCATGAACATCAAGTCCATGCAAAGTGTGCTCTCGGCCAACTCTTGCTGCAACTTGGGGCTTCTCGTTTTTGGGTTCTGGGCTGTTTCCTTGTCAAACTTAGAGTCCAGTAGGTAACTTTAACATGTTGGGCACCTTTTGGCTCGATATGGTTCGGGGGTAACTCGATAAAATCGGAAGTTGGCTCGGGGTCGAAGTTTAGGTGTCTAATAGTTTCTTTTTAAATAAAGATAATTTGGAAAACGGCTCACGGGGGTCGAGTCGTGGTCCATAAGGGCTTAAATAATATAAAAAGACTAAATTTAGAATTTAGGAATTTTATATTAAAGTTTGGTATTTTTCGGGATTTAAACACCGTTAAAATAATTAAGAAAAGATAAATTAAAAAGCCTAAGTTCTAAGCCAAATAAAATTACGAAAAAATTCATATAAGCTTAATTAATTATTTGGGACATTTTAGAGTCATGAAACCAAGAAAAAAGTCGAATTCGTAAAAAGTCGAGTCCAGGGGTAAAACGGTCTTTTTACACCTAGAAATTAGTAGAGGTCATGGCAGTGCCCGAAATGCTGTTTCTATGTTATTATGATGATTTTGAAATGTTTATGAATTTCTCATGATTAAATGCTGATTTTTAAATGTCTAAAGAATGCTCATGATTGAAAAAAAAAAACATTTAAAATACATGTTGCATGCTTGGTTTCAAAAGAAAAGAGAAAATGTAAATGTTATTCATCATTTTTCTAAAAGTGATGTGAATGAAAAATGTTGAAGGATGTGAAGTGATTGTGACTAATTCGTTAATGGTGGCGACGTCGTGAGGGTTATGGTCCCAGGGGGAGCCCGACGATCGTGTTTCCATCATTGCGAATATGTGGTAACGGATATGTGGTAACGGTTTTGTGGTAACGGAAGAATGTGAATATCGTGAGGGGAGAAGGCCCCAGAGGGAGCCCCGACGATCGTATTTCTATTCGATCATGTTAGGCCAAGGCTCAGTTGACCGGTGAGAGTGTCGCTGATGTCCCCGCCGCCCAGTACTGTGGTTTTATGTAGATGGATCCATCGTCATGTCATGTCATGTTGAGGAAAGTCACAATTAACGATCTGAATTCGACAAAGGAAAAGGAAAAGGAAATGTTTATGATCATGAAAAAGGTTTTATGTCATGTCATGTTGAGGAAAAGGAAATTCATGTTTGTATGTCATGAAAATGTTCATGTTAAAAGTTTTATGCATCATGAAAATATTTATGAAAATGTTATGTTTATGCATCTTCATGAAAACGATATTTTAAGTACAAGTATTTTTCACCGTTATATGTTTGACTGTATTACGTATTACTCGTTATAAAGATTATGGTGTGTTGAGTCTTTAGACTCAGTAGGTGTGATGGATGTAGGTGGTTCTGAGGGAGGACTTGACGGGTGATACTACTGGACTGAAGTGCACACAACCCGAGGACCAGCGCTTCTACTATTCCGCATTATGACTTTTGACTCATGTTTTATGATTAAGGATTTTTAAGATTATTTATTTATGCTTTTGAGAGATTTTGAGAGGTTTAGTATGGGATTTACTTTTCAAATTATTGCTTTTTAGGTTTGGTAAACATGCAACGATTTTATTTTATGGCTATTGCACTTGATTTTTTTAAAAATGCTAGTTGGTTGAGTTTTTATTTCAAATGGCAAAATATTTTATTAAAAATATTTTCATGTGGTAAATGTGCATGGTCGAAACGGATGTTTTTAAAAAAAAAAAAAATTCTAGTACTTTTAAAGCAGCAATAAAAGATGAGGACGTTTCAGAATATATGAATTAAACACTCAAACATGATATTTATAGGAGAATACATTGGCTCTTGATGAGCCTGTGTTTCATTTGGGCTAGGGATGGGCCAGAGGTAGTGGGCACATCCATGGGGTATCACCAGTCTCCCCCTCCCGAGTCGACTGAATCGTAAGTTCAAAGTTCGATTAATTGTGTTGTTCTCGGTTTACCGGGCGCGAGTTGTGTATTTTCTTCTTGCCGCTCGCCAATCTCCAAAAATTTAGAAATAAATCAAATCGCAATCCTGCTTTATTCACATTTCTCCAACACAATATCCTCTCCACCCTTTACTCAGCACTTCGCCCGCGCCGCTTCACAGCGTCGTCTGTTTCGCCTACGCCTACGCCTCACCTACAACCCACTCAACCTCACCTGCTGCTCCTCGCCTTTCCTGACACCGTCGCCCTTCCTTTGTCCCAGTCTCCCCGCTAGCTTTGCTCACAGCCCTCGCCCTTCGCCTCCCTTCTCGCCCCTCGCCCCCTAGCACTCGCCTCCCACCGCCGAGCCCTCTCCTTGCACACGCTTGCAAGCCCTCGCTCTTGCCCTTCGCCTCTATTCTCGCCCCTCGCCCCCTAGCACTCGCCTCCCGCCGCCGAGCCCTCGCCCTGCACACGCCTGCAAGCCCTCGCCCACACGCCATCGCCAACACCAGCCTCGCCGCAGCCCTTCTCGAGTGCCCGCAAGCCCTTCGCCCTCACCTGCCTCCCAACCTTGCCCCTCGCCCAAGCACCTCGCACCTCGCCCAAGCACGCCCTCACCCTTGCAAATGACTATTTATAAAGAGCTTTTGGGGCGTTGCCTCAAAACCCCCACGACCTGACCGAGCATGTCGATCCCCGTAATTTTCACACCAGTAAACATCATTCTTTAACGACAAACCAAATAAATTTTTCTAACATGGCATGCCCTCCCGCCTCCATCTTCAAGGTCCTCTATTAAGCTTTTGAAGGAAAATAATTTCCACTTCCCCGCGGCCTTGACTCCACTGCTAAAATAGTCCTTAGCAGGAAAAGATAAAAACTTCAACCTCCTTTCCCTCTAACTCCTCTGCTAGGCGATGCCTTAGCAGGAAAATAAAACTCTCACTTCATCATCTCGTAACTCCTCTGCTAAGCCGGGCCTTAGCAAGAAAAATAAAAACTTCAACCTCCTCACCCTCTGACTCATCTGCTAGGCGATGACTCAGCAGGAAAATAAAACTTCCACCTCCCCACTTTGTGACTCCTCTGCTAGGGAATGCTTCAATAGGAAAATAAATTTAATTTCCAACTCCTCACCCTGTGACTCCTCTACTAGGCTCAACCCAAGTAGATAAAATTTAATTTCTCATCATCAACTCTTCTCCTCTACTAGGCTCAGTCCAAGTAGGTAAATTTAAAATTTCTCCTCCACTCTAGTCCTCTACTAGGCGATGTCTCAGTACGAAAAATTTATCTACTCCACTCTGCTCCTCTACAAGGCGACGCCTTAGTAGGAAAATTTTAATTTTATTCTTCCCAACATGCTCCTCTACTAGGCGATGCCTTAGTAGGAAATATTTAAAAATTTCTCTACTCCACTCTGCTCCTCTATTGGGCGACGCCTTAGTAGGAAAATAAAATTTTCCTCCTCAACTCTCCTCCTCTACTAGGCGATGCCTTAGTAGAAAAAATTTAATTTTTCTCATCAACTCTGCTCCTCTACTAGGCGATGATGCCTTTAATTTTTCTCATCAACTCTGCTCCTCTACTAGGCGATGATACCTTAGTAGAAAAAATTTAATTTTTCTCATCAACTCTGCTCCTCTACTAGGCGATGCCTTTGTAGAAAAATTTTAGTTTTCTCCTTCCCAACTCTGCTCCTCTACTAAGCAATGCCTTAGTAGAAAAATAAAATTTTTTCCCTTCACAACTCTGCTCTTCTGCTAGGCGATGCCTTAGCAGAAAAATTTTTATTTTTCTCCTTCCCAACTCTGCTTCCTGCTAGACGATGCCTTAGTAGGAAAATAAAATTTCTCCTTCACAACTATGATCCTCTGCTAGGCGATGTCTTAGCAGAAAAATAAAAATTTATACTTCACAACTCTGCTCCTCTGCTATGCCTTAGCAGGAAAATTTTAATTTTTCCCCTTCACAACTCTGTTCCTCTGCTAGGCGATATCTTAGCAGGAAATTTTAATTTGTATCATCCTCACAATACGACAACATTTATGAACCTAAAAGAAGTACTTGATTTTATTGAATTTCAATATTATTATTATTATTATTATTATTATTATTATTATTATTATTATTAAAACTTGTTGGTTGTATTCATACTAATATATGATTTTTAAGTACTCAAACATGTATAATAGGGGTGTGCAATCGGTCAGAACCGAACCGACCGAACCGAACTTTTCGAAAACCGAACCGACCGATTTTTTTTTTGGAAAACCGAACCGACCGAATTTTGAAAAGAAAACCGAGGAAACCGAACCGATAAAAATTCGGTTATTTCGGTTTTCGACCGAAATAACCGATTTTTTTATTAAATAAACTTTTAAAACATATTTACACAAAACTACAACTGAATTTAATACATGATTCAAATATACAGAGATATTTATACAAAACTACAACTGAATTTTATTACCGAGTTAGGGCAGCCAATAGTTGGGTTTATTTCAATAGAATTGGGTTTCCAACTTTCCATTATGTAAAAAGCCCAGTAGAAAAAAAAATGCATCATATCCAAATTTGAGGCCCAGCATATATATTATATATATACGTATATATATTCAGTTTTATCGGTCTAACCGATTTTTTTCCCAAGAAAACCGAACCGAACCGAATAAACCGATTAAACCGAACTTCTAAACCGAATAACCCGATTAAGCCGATTAAACCGAACCGAATTTCTAAATTTTTTCGGTTTTTTCGGTTTTCTCGGTTTGACCGATATTTTGCTCACCCCTAATGTATAACAATACGGATAATAATGACACATTTGATTTTTTGAATGAAAATCAGTACAAAATATTGAAAATATGGTACTGATACATTACATTTGATTACTAACTATTTTAGATCTTATATAAAATTGGAACAACTTTATCAATATTTGTAAATTGTTTTATGATTAATATTATTCTCATTTGAATATAAATCAATTAATTATAAAAAATATTATGTAAACATGTTACGTGTGCTCGGTGCACTTGTTCTCTTGATGTTTGTATGCATTTTTTCTTCCGACTTTTGAGTCCGTGGACTTTGATGGAAAATGACCCATTATGATGTATAATATTTGTTATTTATTTTCCATATAAAATTAATGAGGCATACACGTTACCTACCTGTGTAATATAATATTAGATATTTGAAATATTGTTTATCAATTTATATAATGAATATTAGACATTTGTAATTCGATATGAATATTATATTAGTGTGCTCGTATATATTGTTGTGTATGACAAAAAATCTATTTTTTTATTAAACTTGATTTCAATAAAAAAATTAATAATATTATAGTAGAAAAAAGAAATGTTTCTTGGGATAACAACATTAATCGTAAGGTTTTTTAAATTAAGAAGTTTTCAAATATGTTGCTGCGGGATAGGGCTTTCATTTTTTGAAAGATTTCAGACGCGAGATTGACGTAATTAGAATTATTATAAATGATGTTAAAAAAAAAGGTAAAAATAAAAGATATTTTGGTGTCCTAACAGTTTTTCTAAGCCCTCTCGTTTAATACTAAGCCCTCTCGTTTAATAAAACACAGTACAGTACAGAAGCATAGATATTAAAAATAGACACAATGAGGGGAAAAACAAGGCAATTCTCGCCGGTTGAAGAAGGCAGGGCAAACGAGAGGTGGTACTGGTGTGTAACGTAGACCCAAGTCTCTCTCTCTCTCTTGATTTCAGCGTTTTGGTGGTGAGAGAATGGAGGCGGTGGTGGTGGACGCTGGTTCTAAGCTGCTCAAAGCCGGTTTTGCTGTTCCGGATCATCCTCCTTCTATGGTAATCATGGCTAATTCTTCTTATTTTTTAAATAAGAGATTTCCGCAGTTTTGAGAATTTTTCACGATCCCAGCAAATGTATTCGCTGTACATGTCGTATTTCTCTGTGTGGGTTTTACTGTGAGGTGGGATGTGAGTGACAAAGATGAGGTTTCTATTCTAAGCCTTCCCGGAAAAAAATCGTATGGATGTTCAGACATGTTCCAATCGGGTAAACTTCGTGTCTGGGTTTTTGTTGTAACGCAAATAATTTTTTCCATGTAGCGGATTTACGAGCGGCTCAAATTATATAGCCAACAGCCTTATGCTTGTTGCAGGTGAAACCAAAATAAAATTTTGTAACTTTATTTGCATTTTCAAGGCAATGCTCACAGGAATGGTTTTTTTAGCTAAAAGTTGCTGTGAAGACTGAAGAGCCACGATCTTCGTGTCTGTTCACACGTTTGTGCTTTGACGCCTTGAATTCTCCGAGAATAGAATGTCATTGCGTTATCATTTTGCATAATGTCTTGCAGATTTATTTTTGTGTACTGCGATTTATCTGTTTAGGGAGACGAAAAAGTTGTGCTTAACTAGATTTCTAGGACAAAAACATATGGTACATCTAGAAGTGTATGCTCAGTAGAAACTTTATCTAGAGTGTACAATGAAGAATTTCCATGGCATAATAATCTTCAAGCATTAGGTGTCTGACAGGGGCACTCAGACTTGGTATATGTTTCATTTTACGTAGACCATCAGCAAGAGATTGATTCGTTTACAAGGTTTTTTGGAGTCAATAACGTTTGTGAGTGCTGGATAACTTGCCATTTGAGTTGAATTTTGATTTCTTTGGCTTCTATGCTTGATGGAAAAGAATATGGAGCATGATAGCTTAATAATGAAATAGGTTGCTAATCTAAATGAGTAAATATTTTCGTTTTGCCGAGAAGGGTATATTTGGAATTTAGAAGTTTGGATGTAATAATTTAAAGTCGCATTTACGCCTAACTTTCCTCAATGAGAGTTTTAATGTAATTTATGTTAAATGTAAATTTCCCTTATTTCAGTCGATATTTCACATTGCTTTGACATGAGTAGTATCTTTGACCTTTTGCAAGCAGCTCCGACCGACCTTCCAAAATTCCCATAAAATTGATGCTTTTGTTTTCAAATTTGTTCTTCATCTGATAAAAGAGTGTTTAGTCGATTTGGTGCCCTATCTTTCTCTTGTCCCTGGATTCTCCCTTTGTGGATTCAAACAGAAAACATGGAGCAGCCAGCTGTGGTTGACGTCGGTTCTAAAGTTATCAAATTTAATCATGCTTTGCCGGAAATCGGCCCTATGATAACCTCCTAGTTTTCTTCTTTTAGAAAAAGGCATCTGTAATTGTGGTTAATTTGTATTGGGAAGCTCTTAGGATGAAAGGCCCATGGTAAATGCATTTTGATTAGGGGTTTAAGATTTTGACGTCGAAATAGGGTTTTTAGGATGGGTTTAGTTTTGAGATTCTCAAGGGTGGTAGTTCTATTAGAATAGAGATGCAGAAGAAGAATGCAAATTAAGGAACTAATGAGCATTTTTGGCATTGCCTAAAAAAGTGCATATCTATTTTTTGTGTCTCATTTAATAATCGATCTGGGTGATAACCTAACATAATTGCCACAAGATCGATGTAAAGGGAATTCTTTCAGTTCAATCTCTCGACTATACCTGTGTGGAATTATAGGAGAGAAGTCGTGCGATTTGATTGCCTTGATAAGACTGTTAAATTTGAAAGTCCTCGAATTGTCACGAGTTGTTAATAACTTGATCCGTTATGCATTAATATTATCACGAGTTGTTGACGACTTGAACCTGTGTTTCAATTTCTCAGTCGTGTGACTCTTGCTATAAACTTGTTTTCCTTGTTCGTTTTCATTTCTAGATACTCGTTTAGGCGATATACATTTCAAAAAAAATGTGAGTGATTTCATTTTATGGCGCGAAATATCACACCATTTTTATTTATTGACTTTTTCTTTGTCAATAGCACTATGCTTCTTGATTTTTTATATGCATTTGCTTTGATTATCGAGGTTTTCTTTATTGTTTTCCTTTTTCCTCTTTGTCATTTTTAGCATATGTGATATGTCCTATCTCAGGTAATCTCGACTCAAATGAAACAAGTACCCGAAGATGATTCCTCGGCAGATCCTTTCTTGTTTGAGAACAAAACTGTTGATCCAGTTGTCCGAGGATTTGTCAACGACTGGGATGCGATGGAAGATCTATTAAAGCATGTGTTTTATACAGGGCTAGGGTGGGAGATGGGCAATGAAGGACAAGTTTTATTTACTGATCCACTTGCAACTCCTAAGGTTATGCAAAGTGTTTTGATATCCTTCAAATATATGCTTCATCATTTGTTTTCTCATTTTATGACTGCTCAGTGCTCAAGAATCTTTTTTTTTTTGGTGTCTTGTGTGCGTATGTGTGTTTGTTTGTGCTGGTAACATGAGACGTGCTTGTATTTGAATTACAAAGCTCAATCAGGAGAATTTGTAAAGGTTGGTGCTGAAGATTTGAAAATGTAATTGTGTTTATGCTTATAAGAGAAAGCCTATTGTTTGCCACATATTACTTTTGAAATATCAGTAGTGCTGGTGAGAGCTACCAAGATAGAGTTATGAATGGTTTTCCCAATAAGCTAATAGAAGTACTTTTCATGTTTTAATGACAAATAAATCTTTTTATGAGTTTGTTTGTAGGAAATAAGAGTTGAAGGTGTCACATAATTTCCTATGTATTGGTAGTGAAAAATTGATTTAGATCAACCCTGCATGCTGAGATTG
The DNA here is from genome assembly GCF_022965805.1 of Primulina eburnea. Lineage (NCBI taxonomy): Eukaryota > Viridiplantae > Streptophyta > Magnoliopsida > Lamiales > Gesneriaceae > Primulina > Primulina eburnea. The sequence goes on along the minus strand of NC_133103.1, from coordinate 46,270,126 downwards.
TTGGGAAGAATTTTGGTAATGGATCATTTAGAGTACCAGGTGATGATCTGTGATTACTTTGTCTTTTGTTCATGGATTTTCACAATACTAATTACACTATTTCCCTTCCGAAGTTCATGTTTTCACTCAAAAAAGCAAAACTAATTGGGCCTCAAAACTCTGGGAAATTTGAAAAAGGAAAGAGTGAGAAAAACGAAGATCTTGCAGATTTTGAATGACATCTTGAACTGTAGTATCTGAATTTTGTGAAGGCTCGACACAAGTTGCTAAATTCAAATTGTGCTTTTAACCAGGAAGATACCCCTTTGTCATATTGGTGATGAAGAAGAGAACTTATTGCATGAATTCTTTTGTAATTTTTTTTTACTATTATATGATTAATAAAATTCTTTTTGGAAAGGCCATTAGAGAGCAATTGGTCCAAATGATGTTTGAGAATTTCAACATCTCAGGCTTTTATGCATCTGAGCAAGCAGTGCTATCACTATATGCTGTTGGACGTATCTCAGGTTGCACAGTGGATATTGGCCATGGCAAGACTGGTAAAGTTGTTGCCTTGTTTTTTTGGGTGATATAGATTCTTTGATTGTTGGCAGAGTTGAAACTGTTGTAGATTTCAGCTGTCACAAGCCACTATGTCCATTTGGTTTTGACACTGTCCTTTTTTCATACCTTTTGAACTTAAGCATATTATCTTAAGCAAAAGGGGTTTGGTTTTATATCTAGGGTTTTCCACTCTACACCACACCTTTCAATTTCCAGTATCTTATAAGCTACAAAAATTTTAATATGGTAGAATTTATGCCATGAAACAAGCTATAGAAGATGGCTATTTGGTAAAAAGTACTTGTTGTTCTCTGAATCATCCCAAAGTTGTCTTCGAAGCTGCTGATGGCGGTTTTCTTTCTATCACCGGCAGTTGTGTAAGCTGCTCATCCATATTTTCTCAAGTTCACCTTTTGCTTCATAATTTGAGTTGGCCCGATGATCTCCAAAATAAATACTTCTGTGGAGAACACATTACGAACAAAAAGGATTCCAATGAAAAACACATACTAGGTAATGGTTGGTAATGTTTTTGAGTTTTTGTGGAAGATGTTTCGAGAAACTATGTATCGAAACATTGTGTTGAAGAGTAATACATGCTTGATTTTATTGTTGGGAGGATATATTTTTAACTACAGATATCATGTCATTAAAAATTTGTTGGTTTATTCATGTCATTAAAATTTTGAAAAAAAATGTTTTGAGTTATAATATAATATAATAATAAAGTAGGTTTGGTAATTCATGAGAAGAGTGATGAAGTAATGATTGTCCGGAAGATATAAAAGTAAGATAAAAAATATTTTTGGGAGATTGAAATGGACAATGTGATTTATGCTTTGTCTTGTTTTGGTGGAGAGAATGTTTTTTAAAAACACAACCAATTGACCGAACATTGCCGTATTTTTTTTTAATCTTTTGCCTTCTTCCTTCAAACATTTACTTTCTCTTTCTTGCTTCTAGTGATTTAAAGCTCAGCTGATACAATGAACTTGGTCTCATGAAATCATATATTTCTCTAGATTTATGTCTCGCTGGTATCTTTAAGCTGAAGTTTTACTTTGCTGAGCCATTATATTTAGTACTCTGCTGTAATCCCCTCAGACATCCATATTTTCAGATATTGCATCAGTAATTGAAGGTGCTGTTCAGCATATATCTTCAAGAAGATTTGAAATCGGAGGAATGGATTTAACTAATTTATTTGCTCAAGAGCTTGGGAAATCTAATCCACTTGTTAACCATAGTATCTCTGAATGTGAAAAATTAAAGGAGCACTATGCATGCTGTGCTGAGGATGCTGCTTCTTATGTTCGATTTCAGCATGACTGCCCTGAGGAGCAACATACTCTTCCTGATGGACAGGTCCATGCATCTATTTTTCTGTCTTGATGGTGAACTATGATTTCAAATTAAGGAATAACTGAATTTTTACTGTCGAAGAAATTCATGTTATAAGTATGCATGGTTTCAAGACATCTTAATATTAATTCTGAGTTCTGGTTTATAAATCGGTTTTTTCCAAGTGACAATATTTGTTTATATAAATAAGACAGCTCTGCCTGTATGCCGGTCGGTGGTTCGTGTGTTAAATTAATATTTTCAGTTGATTTTGTGATAACTTGATGGACATGGCTATTTTGATCCCTTGCTTTTATACAAGGATTTTTTGGTTGGAATGAGCAAACAGTGTGTCTTATTTAGCCGTGGCTGATGTCGTCGGTTGCTTCTTGTCGTAGGGTTTCGAAGATAGGTTTCAGAAGGAAGCTGGTTTGATCCTCTGCTATCCGTCCTTGTCTGGTGAAGGTAATTTAAATGTAGTTGTTTTTTATTTACACTTTCTATCTTTCTTCATTCTCAATCCCATTTTATTGCCACTCAAACAACAGTACCATTTGAGTTTTAAAATATATTGCATGAATATCAACATCATCATGTTTTGTTGACAAATCTAAGCAGTCCATGTTAAAGTTCCGGAAATACTCATCTTGACGTGATATGTTTTAAGCAGTATATGTTACTCAAACTGGATGTAATTATTAAAAGAAGAAATTTCACCTCATTTTCGAAAATGGGTCTGGCACAAATAGCCTATAGCACCTGCTTATATGAAATTAATATCAGCCTTAAAACTCAGTTTTAAAAGCATTGTTTAAGGGTCTTTCAGATGTAAATCCATGTTTGCTACTATTCAGTAGTCCTGTCGACAGAAACCTGAAAATGTCTGTAAGACGATGAAATGAAGATGATGAAACCGTATGATATTTGGGCTGGTTTTCCTCCTCCACCTAATAATTTAAAAATATGTAATTTTTCAATTTTTTTTATATAGTTTTTCTATATGATTTTCTTAGATATTTGTATATTTGAAAAACACACAGCTTATAATTTAGCTATTGTCTTGGACACCTCGTTGTTATTTTGTCTAATAATGATTCATTCTTTGTTTATTAATTACATGTAGCCTCCAGAATATATGCAGGAAAAATTGTCGAGGGATTCGGCATGGGTGGGAGGAGCCATTCTTGCCAAAGTCGTGTTTCCTCAAAACCAACATGTAACCAAAGCAGATTACGATGAAAGCGGACCATCCATTGTTCATCGCAAATGCTTCTGAGAATCGAAGTAACAACTTTAGATCAAACTCGACTTTTATTCGTTGCTTTGTTGTAAAATGACACCACATTCTGTGATGTTCAACAGCTTCATAGGAAACTATCCAAATCTTTACTTGACATGCTATCAAGCTATGGTCACTATTGAAGTCTTTTGAAATGGTCGTTATGCTGGTTATTTACCGTGCAACCCCATGATCAGAGTAGGAGTATTTCACGTTTATTGATTTTTATTTTTTTCAGTTTCTTTTATGGTCTTACCTAGATTTCTTGGGTCCAAGTTCAATTTTAAAAACAATATGGTCCTCCACTCATTTTTTCTAATTAATTAGAATTTTTAAAACTATACGTGTATACTTATGGAAGTCAAGCTTTAATACAAAAAACAAGTATATCCGTAAAACAAGAATAGACAATTAAAAGAAGTCTCCACACAAATCAACGCAACACAATTGCATATTCTTTTTAAACAAATTCGCAATAGGAAAATCGGGCTTGATGGGAATAGAAAGAAGCGGAGGATATGAAGGAAGGTGGAGGCGTGAGGTTTAGGTTCATGAATTTATCTAAATTTTGAGTATTGATTTGTGAAGGATAAATTAAGTAGTTGTTTTTTATTTTTTGAAAAAAATTATCAAACAAATTGGTAAAGCTTATATCGCGCATTTGAGATCTGAGCCGAAATCAAAAGTTATTTTAGAAAATAACATCGATCAAACTGTATTCTATAAAAATAACTTTATCTGATTGTATTTGATGTGATTATTAGTTTTTTTTTTAAAAAAAGTTTGATCGAAATTATTTTGCTAACTATATCGTTAAGCTAGCTAGGGCGGAGTTAGGATCTTGGTTCAATTTAGGCAATAATATATTATAATTAATAAAACAATAAAATATAAATTTTCTAATCATCAAGCGCACCACGACAAAATAATTATCTTTCAAATTGTTTTTTCGAGTTTTCATATATTGAAATATTTGTACAATAGTTCAATTTCAACAGTTAAAAATATTTCATTATCTACAGAGACAACGATGCTATCATTCATCAAATCATAACTCAATTGATTGAAAATATCACCACCAATTGCAACTAGTAGAATAATAGATTTAAGTATTTATTTAAAAATAATTTTTTGTGATTGTGTATTAATGTACATATTTTCTTCAAAAAGGAAAAAAAATGAAATTATATAACATACGACGTAAGATGTTCCATTACCATAACTTAACTATTATTAAAATAATTTATCATTTTTATAAATTTAATTATAAAGATATTCAATTTGATTTAAAAAAATTCTATATTTTTTCTAGATCCAGTGCAAGGACCGAGTGACGGGTATCTCCATCTGGGTTTTTATTTAGCCCAGGTATTATTATCACTTTGTGATCCCAACATTAATTATTCTAGTGTAAATTGGTATGTTAGCTTAAGTACAAAATTATAATTGTTAAATAAACAACTGACTGAGTTGGCATTTTTCTTTATATATACTATTACAAATGAATTTTCCCTCCCACCTTTCCTCGCGACTCTCTCCTTCCTAGTTTCATTTTCTTTTCTGGGTTTTCGATCGATTAAATCCCGCAATTGTTCACGAACCCTGACTTCCAACTTCCAAGAGAATTCTCGATCGATTAAATCCCGCAATTGTTCACGAACCCTGACTTCCAACTTCCAATAGAATGGCGTTAATGGTAAGCCTTCTCTCTTGATTTTCAATTGCGCACCTAAACTCTGAATTTCTTTGATTTTTCAAGGTTGAGTGGAGCAATACGTCAATTGCATTCTTTCCTCGGAATTCGGATCATAAAACATTAAGTTATTTGTTTTATTAGTAATTAGTTAAATAAAATCCGAGATGTTTCTTTTTTCTTTTTTTAATTCTTTTGATTTTTGCCGGTATCATCTCATCTATGTGACTGAAACTAGACGAGTTCTTGTAAAAAAAGAACCGTCGTAATGTATCTCATATTTTTTTTTTTGTTTATGATACAGAGTGAGCTTAGCCAGTGGTGCAGCATCCGAACTCCCGTGAATGAGCTGCATTTCAGTGCAAATCTGTTGTTCAGGTCGCAGGAAGCTTGTGATAAAGCAAATGACCTCCTGCGACAAAGACAAACAGACCTCGACTCAGTTGACAGTAAATTGCAGCGATACAAAAGGAAGAAAGAATCTGGGAAAAAGCAGAAAAAATATGCCAAAGGCGTCAAAGACTTTGAGGCTCGACGCAGGGCAGCAGAAGTTGAAGTCGACAGGGCTTTGCAAGTAGCTCAGAGAATGGGAAGAAAACTGGAACGAGCACGTCGGAGGAGGGGCCGCCGACAAGCTCTAATAGAGGCTAGAATAAGAGACTTTCTCCCGACCGGCTACGTGAAAGTTATGGAGGTGGCTGATATCACGTCAATTGAGATGATGCGAGATCAAAGAAAACAGCTATACTTCACCATGGGTAGAAGTGTGACAGATTCTCAAAGGGTCTCGATCATCAAAGCTGCTAAGAAGATTGAATTACACGATCTTAGTTCTAACACACTTGGCTTCTTGGATGGAGCAAATTTCCGGATTCTTTCTGTGGAAGAATCCGAGAAAATGGGTTATAGGAGGCTAGTGTAGAAAGATACTATCTGTCAATACTCTCACAAACTTTACTGTCAATAGTCTCACTAGTATTCACATGTAAAAAAACACTTGTGTATATGACTGGATTTCCAAAGTGTTTTGATATCATTCAAATATATGCTTCATCATTTGTTCTCATTTTATGATTGCTCAGTGCTCAAGAATCTTTTTTTTTGGTGTCTTGTGTGCGTGTGTGTGCTTGTTTGTGCTGGTAACATGAGACATGTGCTTGTATTTGAATTACAGAGTTCAATCAGGAGAATTTGTAAAGGTTGATGCTGAAGATGGAAGGAGAAAATGTAAGTGTGTTTATGCTTATAAGAGAGAGGCCTATTGTTTGCCATATATTACTTTTGAATATCGACAGTGGTGGTGAGAGCTACCAAGATAGAGTCATGAATGGTTTTCCCAATGAGCTAATAGAAGTACTTTTCGTGTTTTAATGACAAATAAATCTTCTTATGAGTTTGTTTGTAGGAAAAAAGAGTTGAAGGTGTCACGTAATTTCCTATGTGTTGGTAGTGAAAAATTGATTTAGATCAACCCTGCATGCTGAGATTGATGGGAAGAATTTTGGTAATGGATCATTTAGAGTACCAGGTGATGATCTGTGATTACTTTGCCTTTTGTTCATGGATTTTCACAATAGTAATTACACTATTTCCCTTCCGAAGTTTATGTGTTCACTCAAAAAAGCAAAACTAAATGGGCCCCAAAACTCTGGGAAATTTGAAAAAGGAAAGAGTGAGAAAAACGAAGAACTTGCAGATTTTGAATGATATCTTCAACTGTAGCGTCTGAATTTTGTGAAGGCTTGACACAAGTTGCTAAATTCAAATTGTGCTTTTGACCAGGAAGATACCCCTTTGTCATATTGGTGATGAAGAAGAGAACTTATTGCATGAATTCTTTTGTAATTTTTTTGTACTATTATATGATTAATAAAATTCTTTTTGGACAGGCCATTAGAGAGCAATTGGTCCAAATTATGTTTGAGAATTTCAACATCTCAGGCTTTTATGCATCTGAGCAAGCAGTGCTATCACTATATACCGTTGGACGTATCTCAGGTTGCACAGTGGATATTGGCCATGGCAAGACCGGTAAAGTTGTTGCTTTGTTTTTTTGGGTAATATAAATTCTTTGATTGATGGAAGAGTTGAAATTGGTTGTAGATTTCAGCTGTCACAAGTCACTATGTCCATTTAGTTTTTTTTTTTAATCTTTTGCCTTCTTCCTTCAAACATTTACTTTCTCTTGCTTGCTTCTGGTGATTTGAGGCTCAGCTGACACAATGAACTTGGTCTCATGAAATCATATATTTCTCTAGATTTCTGTCTATATCCATATTTTCAGATATTGCATCAGTAATTGAAGGTGCTGTTCAGCATATATCTTCAAGAAGATTTGAAATCGGGAGAATGGATTTAACTAATTTATTTGCTCAAGAGCTTGGGAAATCTAATCCACTTGTTAACTAACCTTAGTATCTCTGAATGTGAAAAATTAAAGGAGCACTATGCATGCTGTGCTGAGGATGCTGCTTCTTATGATCAATTTCAGCATGACTGCCCTGAGGAGCAACATACTCTTCCCGATGGACAGGTGCATGCATCTATTTTTCATTCTTGATGGTGAACTATGATTTCAAATTAAGGAATAACTGAATTTCGAGTTAATATGACTTTTTTAGATACCTTCTCTATTTTCGGCTCTAAAAAGTTATGCCATATTTGTTTACCTCATGCATGTAAGCTAACCCATCCAGTTCTTTTCCAAAATACAAAAAAGATCATAAGCAAGCATGACAAGTACAAGAAACAATGAAGCACAAATGCTAGATGGTGGTGCTAGTGTGCATGTTTTAGAAAATGGTGTGCACTCTTGTGCATTCTCAGTGACTTTGCATGCTTGCATTCAGTCATTTCTTTGGGTTGGAATTTGAGTTCTCATTGGCACGGAAATCTTGTGGGTTGATTTGCAACTGAGAGAGATTGATAAAACGGTGGCTAAGATGTTATTTTAAATGGCAATGTGGAAAGTTCATGCACCATAATTGCTTATCTCTTCTTGTGCTCCAGGACTTTATTTTTTGTTCTGCAATAGCCAAAATATACTTTCCTTATTTGATACAAATACATACATCAGAATGCTAATGCCGCTATGCATATGTTATGGTCCCGAGTTATGGATCTCGTTATGAGGCGATTTATGGCCCGATCATGAAACATGATGCTTCAAATTTCAAGCTTGTTAAAGGCTTGATTTTTGGTTTTGAGCTCATTGAGAGAGAACTTCAGATCTCATATCATAAGATCGTGAATGATATTTCTTCTTCACCCTTTTTTAATAATTCAATCCTCCCATATATAAGAGAGATTCATACAAAAGATAAACATATCCTAACCAAAATAAAAGATCATCAACCAAAAATAGAAGATTACGATAACCTAACTCACTGTCCTAAATATCATAAGTATCTCATTTATTTATTCAAACTTAACTAGAAGAAAAGATAATAATCAAATAAAAGATATCAAATCAGCTTAGATCCTATTTTATTTGGATTTCCCATAGCAATTCTTCTTGGTTTGGGCCAAGAGCCCATGACAGTATGACATCATAAACTTGTTGAATAAGTAAATTCTAAGAAAGATGCATGTCTGTTTAACTTATACTCCACACAATTTGGTGTCCTTCTGCCGACTTTGAGGACCTTAATGTTGAAAGAGTTTGCTTTGATTGGATGCCATTGCCTTGCTAATTGGACTGCTAATATACATGCTTAAAGGATTCTAAGTTTGTTTTATATGCTGCTGCCAATGTCAGTACCATTACTTAATGTTAGAGACTAAATCAGCCATGAATAATTAACGCATAACAGATCATTCTTGTGTTCATGGAATGTAAATCTTTATGTCGCTCTTTCAGGTGATAAAAATTGGAAGAGGAAGATATACTGTTGGTGAGGCCTTATATCAACCATCCATTTTAAATTTAGAGGCACATGGAATAGTGGAGCAGCTTGTTAGATGTGTTTCGACGGTGTCATTCGAAAATCATCGTCAGCTACTAGAAAATACCGTGCTTTGCGGTGGAAGTACCTCGATGATCGGTGAGATTCTTAAAAATATGTATCAGCTGAATGAGATGCATTCTTCTCTATGATCTTTGTACGTTGTGACAATCGTGATGCTGGCAGAAAACATATAATTTTAATTGATGCCTTTTAATCCGAAAACTTCTGCAAACTACAAAATCTGTATGCTTTGCAAGAAGTATAAACAGTATAATGCCTTCCTCTTTATCTTGGTTAGATAGAGCAGGAACTATACCCTTGCACCTATTAGAAAAAGGTGAGCCCTTGCTTATTTGGAATTTGATTTTTTGGTTTCTTAATAGCATTTATGGTTGAAGTAATTCATGATGAGTATGCATGCTTCTAAGACATCTTAATACTAATTCTGAGTTCTGGGTTTGGAAATTAGTTTTTGCTAAGTGACAATATTTGTTTATTTAAATAAGACAGCTTTGCCTTTATGCGGGTCGGTGGTTCGTGTGTTTAAGTTAATATTTTCAGTTGATTTTATGATAACCTGATGGACATGGCTGTTTTGATCCCTTGCTTTTATACGAGGATTTTTTGGTTGGACTGAGCAAACAGTTGTCTTATTTAGCTGTGGCTGATGCTGTCCTTTGCTTCTTGTCGTAGGTTTCGAAGATAGGTTTCAGAAGGAAGCTGGCCTTTGCTCCTCTGTAATCCGTCCTTGTCTGGTGAAGGTAATTTAAATATAGTTGTCTTTTATTTACACTTCCTATCTTTTTTCATTCTCAATCCAATTTGAACGACAATGCCATTTGAGTTTTAAAACATATTGCATGAATATCAACATCAACATGTTCTCTTGACAAATCTAAGCAGTCCATGTTAAAGTTCCGGAAATACTCATCTTGACGTGATATGTTTTAAGCAGTGTATGTTACTTAAACTTGATGTAATTATTAAAAGAAAAAATTTCCCCTCATTTTCGAAAATGGGTCAGGGACAAATAGCTATAGCACCTGCTCCTATGAAAACCAAAAAAAGCATAGACTATATGAAATTAATATCAGCAGTAAAACTCATTTTTAAAAACACAGGGTTTTAGGGTCTTTCAGATGTAAATCCATGTTTGCTACTATTCAGTTGTCCTGTTGACAGAAACCCGAAGTTGATGTGTAAGCCGATGAAATCAAGATGATAAAAACCCGTTTGATATTTGGGCTGGTTTTCCTACTCCACCTAATCTATATCTATATTCTATATACCTATAAAAGTGTGTATAATCTACAATGTTTTCTGATTGTACATTGATAAGAATACCCTTCGTGCAAACTTAAACAAAATGACATAAAAATTGTCAAAAGATAAAAAATGATCTTCTGATCAATCGATTCCAAAGATTCAATAAATATATATTTGTAAATTTCTAATTATTGTAAGTGTAAAAATGAAATATCAAAATTTTTATTTATTCCACATAATATATAATTAATTAGTAGCCCAATCATTCCACATAATATATAATTAATAGTCTAACAAATGCTAATGAATTATCACTACAATATACATTGTTTGTAATAATTTATATCACTTCAAGAATAAAATATAACTCCTATATTAATTTTCTCAAATAATCCATCTTTATACTAACTTTAAATATTTTATCCTTTTAATTTTCTTTCTACATGTTATTTTATGATTTTAATGCAATTTTGTAATTATATTTTAGTATAATTTCTAATTAAGTAATAAATTATAGTATCACAAGAATATATAAGAAAAAAATAATTATATATGCAATAGTACAATAACATGATAAGTATATAATAATATAAAATTTAATACTAATATATTGTATGATTTTTTAACTAAAAATTGAAAGTAAATAATTTAATAAATTATTTAGTAGAATTTATATCAATAATTATGAATGTTTATATACTAATAATATCATAAAATATGAATCTGATAGAAAAATTAAGAAAGTTAGCTATAATAAGAAATTTAAATATTTTAATAGCATTTTTTTAAAAAAAATTATATATCAGATAAAGACTTTTAGTGGAATCTTTCCTATAGACGAAGATGGGGTGACGTATGAGTATTTTTCTCCGAACATCCATAAAATTCATGTGTCTTCACTTTTCACAGGTTTTTACATTTCAAACTATATCTTGTTGTTTAGATTGTCAACCGATTGAAAATATCATTAGAAATATAAATTATATACTCATTAACTGATGTATATGAAATTAATTTGTTTATGATATATAATTCTAAAGTAAAAGGTAAAAAAGTTTTGTATGAGGTTAAATAATATTTAAATTGAATATTATATGTTATATTTTATTATCAATATTATTATTTCATTAGTTTTGATAATATTTTGATGAGTTAGTCACAAATATTTTAAATAGATAATTATTTGTCCTTAGTGTGCTTCATTTATATAAATTATGATTTATGCATTTATAAAATCCATAATTTGGTTGATTTTTAGGTTTTTATACCTTATATGTGGTGCTTAGATATATATATTTTCAAAATTTGTTTTAGTTCAATTTGTTCTATATATTATGTTCGTTATAATTTATTATATAACATAAAATCAACTGCTTGAATTTTAATTTGATAAAAAATTTTGAAATTAAGGTATATAAGTTCTTAATTAATTTATTCTTCTAATATGACAAAAGACTAAAACAATATAAATAAAAAAATGATTCAAATTATTTTTTAAAAAAATCAAATTTTAATTTTTATTAAATAATTAATATTTACGTGCATCGCACATGCTTCTTGCTAGTAATTTAAAAATATGTATTTTCATTTTTTATATAGTTTTTCTTTATTATTTTCTTATATATTTTTATATTTGAAAAACAAATTGCTTGTTTAGCTATTGTCTTGTGCACCTCTCTGTTATTTTGTCTAATAATGGTTCATTATATGTTTATCAATTACATGTAGCCTCCAGAATATATGCCGGAAAATTTGTTGAGGTATTCGGCATGGGTGGGAGGAGCCATTCTTGCCAAAGTCGTGTTTCCTCAAAACCAACATGTCACCAAAGCAGATTACGATGAAAGCGGACCATCCATTGTTCATCGCAAATGCTTATGAGAATCGAAGTAACAACTTTAGATCAAACTCGACTTTTATTCGTTGCTTTGTTGTAAACTTATAGTAAGCTTCATAGGAAACTATCCAAATCTTTACTTGACATGCTATCAAGCTATGGTCACTATTGAAGCTTTTGAAATGGTCGTTATGCTGGTTATTTACCGTGCAACCACATGATCAGAGTAGGAGTATTTTACGTTTATTGATTTTTATTTTTTTCAGTTTCTTTTGCGGTCATACCTGAGATTTCTTGGGTCCAAGTTCAATTTTAAAAATTGGACGCCTCAAACAATATGGTCCATGTTGAAAAATGAGTTGTAATATTTGAATATTGAAAATAAGAAAGTTGAACGTTGAAAATAAGAGTTGTAAATATTTAAAATTAGTGTGTGATGATGTATGTAATGATATATTTATTTTTGAATTATTTCCAAAGAAATTCTGTAAATAGGTCTTTAAATGTGTGAAGAAAATCACAATTGAGTAGATAGAAAATTTTATAAAGTGTAGTTTGATAAATTTTGATAGTTTGAGATTTTTACTTTTTACTGTAAATTTTTACTTTTAACACGTTATCAGCACGATACTCGAAGGTTTGGTTCTCCATATTTTTACAAGCTCCAAAACACAAGAACAAGATAACCATATTCAAAAGTAAGGATATTTATTTACTGTTTATTTATTTTTATTGTGTATGTATAATATCATGTTATTATATAAAATGAGTTTATGAAACCTCATTATAATAACGTGATATGATTATACTGCTTATATAATTTTATTGTATTATTGTTTAATTATTGTATATATATACTTGAATAATATCATGTTATTATATATATGACACCTCATTATAATAACGTGATGTGATTATTTCACTATTTATATATTTTATTGTGTTATATAATAATTATATATATATATATATTTGTATAATGTCACAGTATTATATAAAAGGAGTCTCTGACACCTAATTATAATATTGTGATATGATATATATAATTATTTAAACATGATTAACATTATATACATCATGTTATTACCATAAAATTTACATATACATACATTTATTTTTAAGATTTTGTAACGGTCATAAACGACTAGTTTTTACCCTATAAATATTACTTCACAAACACATTCAATCACTCCAAACTTAATCTTCCTCCCTAAAAATTTTCGAAGATGACTATTTCAAGGATATTTTGTATAATTATATTGGTTATTATACTCACTAGTCTTGTATTTATCGGAGAATATCCGCCTCGCGTTTTTTCTTTATTTCTAAGAATGCTTGTACTTATAATCTATCCGTTACTTTTTATTGCCATATTAATAAATTTAGATCTTAACTAATAAAATGCATTGTTATTTTTATTGTACCACCATGTCAAACTTGTCAAACTCGTGCTATGACAAAGAAACAACATTCATTGTTCGTGAAGGAAATTCTTTTGAGTTTTCAAGTAATGAAGGTGGTACTAAAACACAAACAAATTCAGCTTTCCTGAAGCATGAAGATGAAAGTGTTGTCGATGTTGGTGAATTTTGGGATGTTATTATAGGAATATATCCTCCAATGGAAAAAAGTATTGCTTTGCATGAAAAAGTATTATCAGCGAAACGAGGATTTTGGACTTGACCGCAAAAATTGTGGTACTCAAAATGCTTTATTGAAAGGGAAATATTCTAGATGTTGTCCTATTTTGTTACTGATGAATGAGAATTTGGAAGATTCTGTTAAAAGATAAATGTTCCCTGCAATAAATTTTTCTCGTCTTTAAGAAAATAACTTTAATGTGTTAGTCCTTTCTCTATTTTCGAGAAATATGGGCATGAAACTCATTTCTATCACAATTCCAGTGTGAGAACTTTTGTTCGATAATTAAATTTTAGGAATCCAATTTTCCTTGGCTTTCATAATCACTTACTACTCATGTTGATTAAATTTTATTAATATATACAACAATAGTTTTAGCCACACAATTTTTCGACCTTCTTTCTGTTATCTAATGCCTATGAATGTGATCTTACTCATCTGTTTGGATTGTGGTAAAGAAATTATGTGTCAATTTATTTTTTAAGCAAGAGATAAAATTTACTTGTGATAATGTTTTGGGTGCAGGATCGGGTTATGTGCCTAGTTACAGAACGATCGTTGAGTTCATCAATCGTTCCTTTTATTTGTGTTTTTCTGCCTTGTTTACCTATTTTAAAGAGTAGAGAATTGAGGCTCGTTTAGGGAGATACTCACAATCTTTTTTGCTCTTGATGGATATAAGAAAATTATGCTGGAGATCCCTCATATAAATACAGGAATAATCACCTCATTCACTCTCAAATTATGTGAATTTCTGCCTTGTTTACCTATTACAGATAATTTTCTGGTATTATAATTGGATTGCATTAACTTGTCTGGCTATGATATGAATGTGGTTCCATTAATGTATTTACGTATCTGATTATTTATGTTTCATACTTTTTCAAGTGTGTCTGAAAAGAAATTATCGCATCTGGATGTTACAGGTGGTTCAGTTAGATGTATTTCTCTTAAGGGTCATCTTTCTAAGTTAGAATTGGTTGGATCAGAAGCATTAAAGCTTCTTGAGAAGATGCTGCCTGCCTGCCTGCTGGTAAGACATACTCAATTTGTTTTTTCTTTCATGTCAATTCTAACATATACTTTGCAGAAATTCAGTAGAATTTATTGGCTGTTGCACTATTTCTGAGAGATCAAGGTATCTGAAGTAATGTGATTGGAGACGATGATACTGATCCTACTGAACTAGAGAAAGCATCCATCTCTAAGATTAACGAGCAAATCCGCTCTTGTTCAGTTATTCCATTAACTGTCACGGATCCTCGTGCTATGACAAATTAACAACATTTAATTGTTCCTGAAGGAAATTCTTTTGAGTTTTCAAGTAATGAAGGTAACACTAAAACACAAACAAATTCAGCTTTCCTGAAGCATGAAGATGAAAGTGTTGTCGATGGTGGTGATTTTTGGGATGTTATTATTGGGATATATCCCCCAATGGAAGAAAGTATTGCTTTGCATAAAAAAATATTATCAGCGAAACGAGGATTTTGGACTTGTCTGCAAAAATTGTGGTACTCAAAATGCTTGATTGAAGGGGAAATATTCTAGATGTTGCGCTATTTTGTTACTGATGAATGTGAATTAGGAAGATTCTGTTAAAAGATAAATGTTCCTTGTAATAAATTTTCTCGTCTTTAAGAAAAAATAACTTTAATGTGTCAGTCTTTTCTCTATTTTCGAGAAATATGGGCATGAAACTCATTTCTATCACAATTCTAGTGTGAGAACTTTTGTTCGATAATTAAATTTTAGGAATCCAATTTTCCTTGGCTTTCAAAATAACTTGTTACTCCCGTTGATTAGATTTTATTAATATGTACAACAATAGTTTTAGACTCACAATTTTTCGAACTTCTTTCTGTTATCTAATGCCTATGAATGTGATCTTACTCATATGTTTGGATTGTGGTAAAGAATTTATATGTCAATTTATTTTGTAAGCAAGAGATAAAATGTACTTGTGATAATGTTTTGGGTGCAGGATCAGGTAATGTGCCTGTTTACAAAACGATCGTTGAGTTCATCAATCGTTCCTTTTATTTGTGTTTTTCTGCCTTGTTTACCTATTTTAAAGAATGGAGAATTGAGGCTCGTTTAGGGAGATACTCAAAATCATTTTTGCTCTTGATGGATATAAGAAAATTATGGTGGAAATCTCTCATATAAATACATGAATAATCACCTCATTCACTCACAAATTATGTGAATTTCTGCCTTGTTTACCTGTTACAGATAATTTCCTGATAGTATAATTGGATTGCATTAACTTGTCTGGCTATGATATGAATGTGGTTCCATTAATGTATTTACGCATATGATTATTTTTGTTTCATACTTTTTCAGGTGTGTCTGAAAAGAAATTATCGCAGATGGATGTTACATGTGGTTCAGTTAGATGTATTTCTCTTAAGGGTCATCTTTTTAATTTAGAATTGGTTGGATAAAAAGCTTTAAAGCTTCTTGAGAAGATGTTGCTGGCTGGTAAGACATACTCAATTTGTTTTTTCATTCATGTCAATTCGAACATAGACTTTGCAGAAATTCAGTAGAATTTATTGGCTGTTGCACTGTTTCTGAGAGATCAAGGTATCTGAAGTAATGTGATTGGAGACGATAATACTAATCCTACTGAACTAGAGAAAGCATCCATCTCTAAGATTAACGAGCAAATCCGCTCTTGTTCAGTTATTCCATTAACTGTCACGGATCCTCGTGCTATGACAAAGAAACGACATTCAATTGTTCGTGAAGCAAATTCTTTTGAGTTTTCAAGTAATGAAGGTGTTATCAAAACACAAACAAATTCAGCTTTCCTGAAGCATGAAGATGAAAGTGTTGTCGATGGTGGTGATTTTTGAGATGTTATTATAGGAATATATCCTCCAATGGAAGAAAGTATTGCTTTGCATGAAAAATTATTATCAGCGAAACGAGGATTTTGGACTTGGCGGCAAAAATTGTGGTACTCAAAATGCTTTATTGAAGGGGAAATATTCTAGTTGTTGCCCTATTTTTTTTTACTGATGAATGAGAAATAGGAAGATTCTGTTAAAAGATAAATGTTACCTGCAATAAATTTTTCTCGTCTTTAAGAAAATAACTTTAATGTGTTAGTCCTTTCTCTATTTTCGAGAAATATGGGTATGAAACTCATTTCTATCACAATTCCAGTGTGAGAAATTTTGTTCGATAATTAAATTTTAGGAATCCAATTTTCCTTGGCTTTCATAATCACTTACTACTCCTGTTGATTAAATTTTATTAATATATACAACAATAGTTTTAGCCACACAATTTTTCGACCTTCTTTCTGTTATCTAATGCCTATGAATGTGATCTTACTCATCTGTTTGGATTGTGGTAAAGAAATTATGTGTCAATTTATTTTTTAAGCAAGATATAAAATTTACTTGTGATAATGTTTTGGGTGCAGGATCGGGTTATGTGCCTGGTTACAGAACGATCGTTGAGTTTATCAATCGTTCCTTTTATTTTTGTTTTTCTGCCTTGTTTACTATTTTAAAGAGTAGAGAATTGAGGCTCGTTTAGGGAGATACTCACAATCTTTTTTGCTCTTGACGGATATAAGAAAATTATGTTGGAAATCCCTCATATAAATACAAGAATAATCACCTCATTCACTCCCAAATTATGTGAATTTCTTCCTTGTTTACTTGTTACAGATAATTTCCTGATAGTATGATTGGATTGCATTAACTTGTCTGGCTATGATATGAATGTGGTTCCATTAATGTATTTACGCATCTGATTATTTCTGTTTCATACTTTTTCAGGTGTGTCTGAAAAGAAATTATCCCAGATGGATGTTACAGGTGGTTCAGTTAGATGTATTTCTCTTAAAGGTCATCTTTCTAAGTTAGAATTTTTTGGATCAAAAGCATTAAAGTTTCTAAGTTAGAATTGTTTGGATCAAAAGCATTAAAGCTTCTTGAGAAGATGCTGCCTGCCTGCCTGCTGGTAAGACATATTCAATTTGTTTTTTCTTTCATGTCAATTCGAACATATACTTCGCAGAAATTCAGTAGAATTTATTGGCTGTTGCACTTTTTCTGAGAGATTAAGGTATCTGAAGTAATGTGATTGGAGACGATAATATTGATCCTACTGAACTGGAGAAAGCATCCATCTCTAGGATTAACGAGCAAATCCACTCTTGTTCTGTTATTCCATTAACTGTCACGGATCCTCGTGCTATGACAAAGAAACAACATTCAATTGTTCGTGAAGGAAATTCTTTTGAGTTTTCAAGTAATGAAGGTGGTACTAAAACACAAACAAATTCAGCTTTCCAGAAGCATGAAGATGAAAGTGTTGTCGATGGTGGTGATTTTGGGAATATTATTATAAGAATATATCCTCCAATGGAAGAAAGTATTGCTTTGCATGAAAAAGCATTATCAGCGAAACGAGGATTTTGGACTTGGCCGCAAAAATTGTGGTACTTAAAATGCTTTATTGAAGGGGAAATATTCTAGACGTTGCCCTATTTTGTTACTGATGAATGAGAATTAGGAATATTCTATTAAAAGATAAATGTTCCCTGTAATAAATTTTCTCGTCTTTAAGAAAAAATAACTTTAATGTGTTAGTATTTTCTCTATTTTCGAGAAATATGGGCATGAAACTCATTTCTATCACAATTCCAGTGTGAGAACTTTTTTTCGATAATTAAATTTTAGGAATCCAATTTTCCTGGGCTTTCATAATCACTTATTACTCATGTTGATTAAATTTTATTAATATGTACAACAATGGTTTTAGCCTCACAATTTTTTGAACTTCTTTCTGTTATCTAATGCCTATGAATGTGATCTTACTCATCTGTTTGGATTGTGCTAAAGAATTTATGTGTCAATTTATTTTTTAAGCAAGATATAAAATTTACTTGTGATAATGTTTTGGGTGCAGGATCGGGTTATGTGCCTGGTTACAGAGCGATCGTTGAGTTCATCAATCGTTCCTTTTATTTGTGTTTTTCTGCCTTGTTTACCTATTTTAAAGAGTGGAGAATTGAGGCTCGTTTAGGGAGATACTCACAATCTTTTTTTGCTCTTGACGGATATAAGAAAATTATGCTGGAAATCCCTAATATAAATATATGAATAATCACCTCATTCACTCCCAAATTATGCGAATTTCTGCCTTGTTTACCTGTTACAAATACTCATCCTGATAGTATAATTGGATTGCATTAACTTGTCTGGCTATGATATGAATTTGGTTCTGTTAATGTATTTACACATCTGATTTATTTCTTTGTTTCATACTTTTTCTGTTGTGTCTAAAAGAGTCGGTTCTTATTTTGATAATGATGTTTTGAGAAAAAACTTGTCTGGCTATAATACGAGTGTGGTTCCATTAATGTATTTACGTATCTGATTATTTCTGTTTCATAATTTTTCAGGTGTTCAGTTATTTTCCCTCTAAATTGGGTTATAGTATTTTGGAACACTTTTATTTCAAGTGGTGTTCATGGCATAGGTTTGAGAGAGAAAGACTGGATTGCGTGTGAAGTAAGTGCACTAATTTTTTTTCCATGCAAGGTCATCAAGGTATACCCTATAACATCTTTATCTTTATGTAGACATGAATGTCATATTTCACATAGGGCTATCCTTATTGCAATGATTACTAGTATTTCATGGCAATGGATGCCACTACCACGGATCCAAAAGCTGGGCGATGTCCTCCCTCTCAAAGACCACTAGAAATTCCAATACCAGCTCCATGGGATTGTGTGAAACCTAATTTTGTAGAACTATCAAGTAATGTGGATAATTTTCTTAAACAAGTAAAAGAGCACGGCTCTGATAATGAGTTAGGAGTCAACTTGGTGAGAAACACTGTCTGTGGACTATCATGGGCTGATAAGATTCCATTTGAAGGTTTTGTGGCGAGGACATCTTTTACGCTGAGTTATTTCCTGTGCACTTTCAGTGTCAATGGTTTGCTTCTATTCCCAAGAACAAAGGATCAAAAGATTAGCTTGAATAAATTCATGAAGGACGATGATCTTCTTGAACAAAATGCCAATGCATCAGACATGAATTGTGACAAAACACGATGTTTTCTTCGAGTTAATCTTTGCGCTTATAAAGGCGATGGTTTTGAACAAGGGGCACTGGTTTGTACGTGTCACCCAACGCTGTTGAGATTATGTAATGGACGAGGTTCTCTCATTATTCAGAATATACTTCTTATCATACTTGTTTTCGAAAAAATTTCATGACCGATTGTTTACAACACATTGTACCATATGCAGATCTGCATGTGATAACCATGGACTTGAAGTACCTGAGTCTTCATTGAGATCATATTTTGTTCAGTTTCCATCTTGTAAGTGGGAGCATCACATACCTGGAGATCCTGCGGTCAAGGAGTCGTGTAGGTGCCCAATAGGTTTTGTTCAGGGAAGACAAGTCTTTTTAATGCAGAAGAGCTTGCTTTCAGACATTTTCATAGTCAATGCCATTTCACTTTCATTCTTTGCCCTTTTTTGGTCATACAGCAGGAAACCAATGGCCAGTGCACTTTGTGAGGCAAGCTTATTTTCTGGGCTTCGAATGGAACAATGGAAGGCATCACTTGTAAGGCGGAAGAGGAGGGAGATTTATGTTCCGGTCAGGAATATGAGATCCAATGCTTATAGGCTTGCTCTTGACATCGTTGTCTTAGGGCAATAAGTAGAAGATGTCAAATTCATGTGATTTCTTGCAGACTTTCACGACGCCACACTTCTAGCAGATTATGAGGTATATATTAACTAATTTTTGTGTAAGAGATCTAGCGATAGAATTTTCTTCATACAAGTTCTTTCTAAGAAATTAATTATAATTTTTGGATGATGAGTGATATTTTCTTTCAAATTTAGATAAGTTTGAGATAATCTTAATTAATATTAATGTAGTTTCCACCTATCTAAACACCTGCACCGATTCTGATACACATTTTTTTGTTTTAGTTTAATTAATATTAATGTATTTGTGATATAAGTATTTAAAATCAAATCCTAGAGTAATATAAACATATAAATGGTTTAAATGAACAATGTTATTTGTTATCTCTATATCAAGCGTGAGAAATATGGTTCATATTGAGTTGGATGGGAGATGGATTTTGGACTATTTTTTCAATATTAAATAGTTAAATAAATCCATATTCAATAATTGATTCTGAGAAATCAATTATGAATTAAATTATAAAAGATATAAATTCCATAAAATTCTATGAAAATGTATATGTATAAAAATCTTGTAAATTAAATTGTAAAATATTTATAATTTATTATGAAAAATAAAAATTTATGATAAAAAGTAAAAATCTCAAACTCTCAAAATTGACCAAACTACACACTTTATAAATTTTTTCTCTCAACTCAATTGTGAATTTCTTCACAAATGGTGAGGCTATTTATAGAAGTTTTTGGTAATAATCCAAAAAATAAAATACATCATTACCTACATCATCACACACAAATTTCTAATTTTTACAACTCTCATTTTCAACATTCAAATATTTAACTATTACTTTTTCAACATTCAAATCTTTTATTTTCAACACTCCCCCTTGTGATGATGATCATGATACGATGATGTCTTCATTACGTGTTTTTGTACTGCCTCGTTAAAAACCTTACTAGGAAAAACCCATTGGGATAAAAACCCTAGTAAGGAAAAAAGAGTGCAGTCACGTAAACTCCCCCTCATGTTGACACGAACAATTCTTCACAAATTTTGTAGATTGCACATCCCAATATTATATATGTGCTTTCTGAATATTGTCGTAGGAAGTGCCTTTGTGAAGAGATCTGATGAGTTTTCACTTGATTGAATGTGACGAACATCAATACATTTATTCTTCTCAAGCTTCTTGGTGAATGCGAAGAACTTAGGAGGAATATGTTTAGTTCTATCACTTTTTATGTATCCTTCTTTCATTTGAGCAACACATGCAACATTATCTTCATATAGTATCACATGCTTCTCGTCGAATGATAATCCGCATGAGATTTGGATATGTTGGGTCATTGATTTTAACCACACACATTCACGGCTTGCTTAATGTAGTGCAATAATCTCGGCATGATTTGATGAAGTTGTTACGAGTGTTTGTTTCTGTGAACGCCAAGAAATTGCAGTTCCTCCACGAGTAAATACATATCCAGTTTGGGAATGTGCCTTGTGTGGATCAGATAAGTACCCAGCATCAGCATAACGAATTATATTTGGATTAGCATCTTTTGAATACAAAAGTCCCAAGTCTGTCGTTCCTCGTAGATAATGGAATATATGTTTAATTCTGTTCCAATGTCTCTTTGTTGGATATGCGCTAAATCTTGCCAATAAATTTACGGCAAAAGATATATCAGGCCTTGTATAATTTGTAAGATACATAAGGCACCGATAGCACTTAGATATGGTATTTCTGGACCAAGAATATCTTCATCATCTTCACATGGACGGAATGGATCATTTTCTATGTTTAATGATCTAACAACCATTGGGGTACTTAAAGGATTTGCTTTATTTATATTAAAACGTTTAAGGATCTTTTCTGTATAATTTTTCTAGTGAACAAATTATTCCACATTCTTTTTGTTCAATTTGTAAACCCTGACAATAATTGGTTTTTCCAAGATTATTCATTTCAAATTCTTCCTTCAAGTATGACACCACTTCTTGAATTTCTTTATTCGTTCCAATGATGGTTAAATCATCAACATATACAGCAATAATTACGCATCCAGATGTTGTTTTCTTAATGAAAACACAAGGGCATATTGAATTATTTACATATCCCTTTTTCATCAAGTGATCACTTAGTGGATTATACCACATTCGACCGGATTGCTTTAACCCATGTAATGATCTTTGTAATTTCACAGAATAACATTCTCTGGGTTTTGAACTTTGTGCTTCAGACATCTTAAATCCTTCAGGGATTTTCATATATATATATATATATATATATATATATATATATATATATATATATATATATATATATATATATATATATATATATTACTATCAAGTGATCCATATAAATAAGCTGTAACAACATCCATAAGACGCATTTCTAAATTTTCAGATAACGCCAAGCTAAGCAAATACCGAAACGTAATTGCATCCATCACGGGAGAATACGTTTCTTCATAATCAATTACAGGCCTTTGAGAAAAACCTTGTGCAACAAGTCGGGCTTTATATCTTACTATTTCATTTTTCTCATTTCGCTTTCGAATAAAAATCCATTTGTATCCAACAAGTTTTACACCTTCAGGTGTAAGGACTATAGGTCCAAAAACATTACGTTTATTTAGCGAATCTAATTCAACCTGATTGACATCTTTCCATTTTATCCAATCCTGCCGATTTTTACATTCACCAAAATATTTTGATTAATGATCTTCATTATCATTTATGATGTCGATTGCCACATTATAAGAAAATATATCATCAATTTCTTTTATATCTTTTCAGTTCCATATTTTTCCAGCATTAATATAATTGATAGATATTTCACGATTCTCGTCAGTTTGTGGTTCTGACAGAACATTTTCATAATCATGTGTTTCTTCAGGAACATCATTATCTATTTTGTGATCATCATGTGTTTTTTCAGGAATATCATTCTCTATTTTGTGATCATCATGTTTCTCTATGAATTTTCTTTTTCGAGGATTTTTATCCTCGAAACCAACTGGCCTTCCATGCTTCAGGCATTTAATGACATCATGAGTATCTTCAATTTGTTTCTTCGGAATTTCAATTCGAGCATGGGCATTTACAGCGTGTATATATGATTTATTTACCCCTTTTGTGTCTGCAAATGCATCTGGTATTTGATTTGCTATTATTTGCAAGTACACAATTTGTTGTACATCTTTTTCACATTTTTTTGTTCTTGGATCCAGATGTATTAATGATGATACATACCATGTAATTTCCTTTTCGGTATGTTTCTGTTCTCCTCCTAAGATTGGGAAGATTTCCTCATTAAAATAACAATCAGCAAAACGTGCTGTGAACACGTCGCCTGTCTGAGGTTTAAGATATCGAATGATTGATGGACTATCACAATCGATATAAACTCCAATCTTTCTTTGAGGTCCCATTTTCTTTCTTTGTGGTGATGCAATAGGCACATACACCATACATCCAAAAATTCTCAGATGAGAAATGTCTGGTTCTTTACCAAATGCAAGCTGTAATGGGGAGTATTTATGTATGCACTTGGTCTGATGCGAATCAATGCAGCAGCATGTAAAATTGCATGTCCCCATATAGAAATAGGGAGTTTTGTTTTCATAATCATTGGTCTAGCAATCATTTGCAGACGTTTAATCAATGATTCATCCAATCTATTCTATGTATGTACATGAGCAACCGAATGCTCAACAATTATTCCTATAGACATACAATAATCATTGAAAGTCTGGGAAGTAAATTCACTAGCATTATCAAGTCTAATTTTCTTGATTGTATATTCGAGAAATTGATTCCTCAATTTTATTATTTGAGCAAGTAATCTTGCAAATGCAACATTTCGAGTTGACAATAAACATACATGTGAATATCTGCTGGAGGCATCAATCAATACCATAAAGTATCTGAATGGTCCACATGGTGGATGGATTGGTCCACAAATATCACCCTGAATACGTTCAAGAAACATTGGTGATTCAGTTTGGATTTTGGCTGGTGATGGTCTTATAATAAGTTTTCCAAGAGAACATGCTTTACATTGAAACTTATTATTTTGAAAGATCTTCTGGTCTTTCAACAGATGACCATGTGTATTTTCTATAATTCTTCGCATCATTGTTGAACCAGGATGTCCTAATCGATCATCCCAATTGGTTAATATTGAAGAATTATCAAATACCATTTTTGATTCAATGGGACTTATATGTGTATAATGCAATCCAGTAGGGAGCATTGATAATTTTTCAATCACATATTTCTTTCCTGATTTATATGTGGTAAGACGCATATATTTCTTATTTCCTTCATTTATTGTTTGAGTATCATACCCATGAGAGTATATATCATTAAAACTCAACAAATTTCTTTTCGATTGTGGTGAATACAAAGCATCATTGATAAAAAAATTTGTACAATTAGGTAACAAAAATTGTGCTTTACCGCATCCTTTAATCAAGTCTACAGGACCTGATATTGTATTCACCATTATTTTTGTTGGTTTTAGTTCCAAGAAATATCTTTTATCTCGAAGAATAGTGTGCGTTGTACCACTATAAGGTATGCAAACTTCCATGTGATTAGTTCCTTGTTTAGCTTTGTTCATGGAATTTTCCATATTTGAACTTCAAAAACATGCAATGGAAAAAAAATTACTGACAATACATATGTAAATATAACACATATCATAATTGTACAATAAAACATTATCATATGAATACATGAAAAATAAATTATTGTAGATTTATATTACACCAATATATTGTTCATTTTCAGAGAAATCGTTGAGAAAATTTGAAGCATCAATATTTTTCATTTCTATCCCACCAACATATTGATCATTTTCAGAGAAATCATTCATAAAATAAGCAGCATCAAAATGAGTTGAATCACTCAAACGGTCACTGCGTTCAGTGAAGTTGGTCTCTTTTTCTTTTTCCTTTATCGATTCTTTATAGAGCTTGCAAAGGTGCTCGGGGGCTCGACAAATACGAGACCAATGTCCTGCAGTGCCGCATCTGAAACAAGAACTTTCAAATCTTTTCGAGTGATTTTCATTAACACTCATGTTCTCATGATGTCTTTTCAGTGGGTGGTTCATGACGCCCTTTTGAGATGAGTTATAAAAATAAATATCTCGATTGTTTTCAAAACCACGGCCTTGACCACAACCACGACCAATTCCACGTCCACGTCCACGACCACGACCTCGACCAAAACTTTGTCTTTGAATTTGATTTTGGTTTCTAGGTTTAAATTCATTTTTACTTACATCATTTACTTCTGGAAATGCTGTTGATCCAGTGGGTCGGGATTGATTATTTCTCATTAGAAGATCTTTGTTCTTTTTCGCCACAAGAAGACAGGCGATGAGTTCAGAATATCTCGCAAATCCACACACTCTATATTGTTGCTGTAGAGTTATATTTGATGCGTGAAACGTGGAAAATGTTTTTTCAAGCATTTCTGATTCTGTAACCTCATGTCCACAAAATTTTAGATGTGAGATTATTCGATACATCAGTGAATTGTAATCACTGACTTTATTAAAATCTTGGAATCTTAACATATTCTATTTATCACGGGCGGTCGGAAGTATAACTTCTCTTATATGTTCAAATCTTTCTTTTAATCCTTTCCACAGAGCCATGTGATCTTTTTCGATGAGATATTCGCATTTTAAACCTTCATCAAGATGTCGACGCAAAAATATTATAGCTTTTGCTTTTTCTTGTGACGAAGATATACCATTTTCTTTAATGATCTCACTTAGACCCAATGACTCAAGATGCATTTCTACATCAAGGGTCCATGTCATATAATTTTTCCCCGTAATATCAAGAGCAATGAATTCGAGCTTTTCCAAGTTTGTCATGGTGGTACTAAAAAATTACGATGCATTTTATTAGTTAATGAATATTGCAATACAAAGTAATGGATAAACAACAAGTACAAACATTCGTAAAAATAAAGAAAACACACGAGGAAGATATTCTTCAATAAATACAAGACTCGTGAATATGATAACCAAAATAATTAAAAATAACCTTGAGAAAGTCATCTTCTTTTTTCTTCGAAAAATTGATGAAGAATAATTTTTAGAGAAGAAGAGAAAGTTGGAGTGATTGAATGTGTTTGTGAGATAATATATACAGGGCAAAAACTAGCCATTTTGTTATCGTTTATGACCGTTGATGTACAAAAAAATAAATGTATGTATTTGTATAATTTTATGGTAATAATATAGTGTATATAATATTAGTCATGTTTAAATAATTATGTATATCATATCACATTATTATAATGAGGTGTCATAAGTTATTTTGTTTAAAAACCTTATATGCTTTTATACTTGTCGTATCTCTTACGGGGAGTGTAAGATGTCGTCTTAACATCCTCCCAGGATTTATAACAAGTTTTTGAAAAATTTATTTTTATTATTTCTAATATTTATTATATAATAACATTATATTATATATTAAATATATACACAATAAATAAATAACTGTAAAATAAATATTATAACTTTTGTAAACCTTTTTGTACTAAACATGTAATAGTTACTTGAATTACTCAGCACCATTGTTTTCTATGTGCTGGTCAAGATTTCCAAGAAAGTTACAACTGGTAGTTACTTCTTTCCTGGAGTGAGAAAATAACATGTAATTTTAAATTATGAATAACTTTAAATAAAATTTAGTAAAGTAGGTCTTCGTAATTCATATATAGGTGAACTTCTCATTTATATTTAGATAACACTTATGTTTTCATTTAATTTGATTTATATTCTTCTTTTAGTCATTTACAATATATTTTGGTAATTTATATATAAATTTATCAACTATTAACAAACTATTTCAAGTTTCACAAAAAAAATTAAATTTGGCTAAAAATATTTCATATCGAAAACATATTTGATTTTGGATAATATACAAAATTGGTCAAAGATTGAAAAGTAAACTTAACTATCGATTTTTTTTCATGAAAAAAGTGATTTAAAGTTTCTCTCAAAATCAATTTTCACCAATTTTATCTTAAAACCGGAGAAGAATAGATAAGTTAAATAACATATGATATATACTTTTTTTAAAATGAAACCGATATATGTATAACAATTCTAGAACAATCAGATTATGCCAAAATTCTTTACAAGAATTTATTAAATAATAAATATCAAGTTAATTATTAAATATAACTATCTTCTATTATATACCTTATATTTACTTTTTGAGCTATTTATTCCATTACCAAGCATCTTACGTCTTACATGGTATTCTGTCATTTTCTAATTATATCTATATATTCTGAAATTTTATATACTCGATCTATAGAAGTTTATTTTAATCTTTAATATATTAATTACATTTTTACAATTATTACTAACAAAATTGTATTCACTTCATTGACCTCTATGTTAAAGTAGTATGCACCTGAACTATTTGATACATTACAAATATGTGTTATTATTTTGAGAAGTATAATTCAAATTGTTGGAACTTTTCAAGTTTGCAATCTTGATCTTCATGTTAACAAAACTTATTATTTTATTACTAATGATTTATCTTAGTGTGCAGAAGCTAAAATCAGTTACGAGTTGTCTAAATCGCAAACTGAAGACCCAACTGATAGCACAAACTGAATCGGTCGAACTGATATGTCAAATGAGCAGTTCAGCTGATTGTCCAGCTGAAAGGTGGTTCAGCAGGAGAACCTCAGAAGCCTGGCCAGCGGAAGGAGTGTTCAACTGATGAAGAGCCCAGCTGACCAGTTCAACTGAACGAGAGTGAAATCAGTTTAACTGACGAGTCAACTGATTTCACCAGCCCAACTGAAGATCAGTTCAGCTGACTAGTTCGGAGCACCAGTTAGAATCTTTCAGTTGTAGATCAAGACAAGCTCATTCAAGTGGATTCCAGCTATGCACAAAGGTACAAAGCAATTTTCCAGTCAAAGGACAATAATGAACGTTGCATCAGAGCATTAAAGACAAATGTTCCAGAAGGGCAGTCGAAAAGTCGAGACACAAAGTCTAAGGAACGAAATCAAAATACAACGGATACAATAATTGAGTCTCACTGTACGATCTATCTTCGCGCCTATAAATAGAAGATGAAGATCAGTGAAGAAAATGATGGATATACACGAGAGAGTGTGGTAAAAGAAATGACACGCTTATTTGCCTATCAGCTTTCAAGAAGAATTCAGCCTAGAGGGAATACTCAAGTATTATCAGCTTAGTTTAGAAGTTCACTTCCGTCAGTGTGTGAGAACACCTTTCTGGTGTATTCAATGTTCAGTTCTCACATACGAACACACACCACCACTCAAATACAGTCCTGCATAAAGACAATAAACTTGTGTATGCAGTCTTTGACACAGAGACGTTAAACAAGTGTTAGCTGAAATGTGATGCCTTCAGTTTAGACTAGGAGTTCAGTTAGGCAGTGGGTAAGTCCTAAGCTGGGTGGGTTTGTACAAGTAGTTGTATAAATCAAAGTCTTTTAGTGGATCCTACCTGAGGTGGTAGAAGGGGTGACGTAGGAGCGGTTGAAGTCTCCAAACATCCATAAACATATCTTGTGTATTTAACTGATTAACTGATGTTTTCAAAATGTTTGGATCAGCAAGAGTATCCGTCAGTTCAGTTTTCACCACAAATGAATTGATGTATGCGAAAACTGATATCCCTTATTTCAGTTATTCAGTTTACATAAGTTAAAACGCTTTCAAATATAACAACTTTCTTCATGAAGGATTACTTCGAGTTTGTTCCGCTTGGTCTTAAAACCAAACTCGATTTAATTCATCGGTGTTAACATTCTTAGAACACAAGCTATTACAGCTCATTGAAGAATATTGTGTTTGAAGCATCCCAAAATGCCTAGCACACGATCCTTCAAAAATCATGTAAAAAGATGTGATACATTGATTTCCAAGGATACCAAAGTAATAATAAAAATATAATGAGTAAGAAGTAAGCGAAAAAAATATATTATGAAATTTTATATACTCAAACTATAGAAGTTGACATAAAATTCTAACACTACTCAAGGAACATAGGGAAGGACAGTGGACAAAGTAGAGAGAAATTGTTTATTTTTCAGAAAATCAATTAGATTTGTATTCAAGATCCATTTAGTTTCGATAACATTCACATCCGCAGGCCTACGGACTAGAGACCAAATATCATTACGAGTAAATTGATCTAGTTCCTCATGCGTTGATTTGACCCAAAACTCATCTTTGAAAGCCTCGTGTACAATCTTTGGTTCAATAGTGGAGACGAAGTAAGAAACCATACCTAATTGCATAGAGAAGTCATGCACACTTATCTTTCCATCTCGCAGTAGTTGACCCTTTCCTTTAGTATGGTCCTTATATCATCAGCAATTTTCCCATTTACTTGTGACGAGGGATGATTTTTCTGGATTCTGCTGGGCAAATATTTTCCACTATTTGTAGCAGGATCATCCCCATCCAAGTTTTCATCAGTGAGTGATTCGGATTCGATATCTCCTGTAATGGATTATGGATCAGCTGTTGTCTGCTTTGCTTTCGGACTTGCAGAATCACTTGGGACTGCTACCGATGTTGTAGAGGGTGTTGTCTCATCTTCAGTATCATGTGACATATTTAGAGATGTGTGGCAAGGACAGTTCAAGTAGGTCATCAACACCATCTTCTATTGTCTTAACTGCAAGATCAGAATAATCATCAAATACAATATTTATGGATTCCACAGCAGTCCTTGTTCTAAGATTATACTCTATATGCACGACTATTTGATGAATATCCAGGAAAAATTCATTTATCAATCTTAGAATCAAATTTGGCCTGATTATCTCTGTCATTCAAGATGTAGCATAGACAGCCAAATACTGCCCATGAGAATTTTGTAAGAGGTCACGATACTTCCTGCTATTAGATATTTTCTATTTGAGATGTCTCATGCAGTGCATAGTTATTTAGGGCACAAGGCTCACTAAAACTCCGTGGTACCATGCGCATCCTTTATCAAAGTAAAGCACATTTGACATAAATTTTAAAATTCTAACACATATAAAGTTATTTATATTTTAATATTACATAATTTAATTTTTTTCACAAAGATAGAAAATGATAAAAAAAAAAAAAATAATCATTGAAGTTCCAACAAAATTATTCTCTAACTCAAATCTTCAAAACTTTACTTTTAAATTAAATGTCATTCACTTATTCTGATTTCTGAATACCAATATATCAAGTCAATACAAAAATAACTTAAATTGATTAAACACAATAAGATGGAGACAAAAAATGTTCAGGATTTTGATATGTATAACTATACATAAAACATAGCACAACATTTAAATTTAAAAACCATAGCTTGCTTCGCGATTCAACAACACAAACAAGATATGAGGCTAGATAGAACTTGCTGTGTAGAACCCGTAAATTAGACTACATATAAGCCATGCATAATTCTAGTATTTAAATTAAAATGATTTTTATTGCATGACTATTTAAATTCTTTTCTTTAAATTTATTTATTTTATGCAGTAGTTTAATTGTTAGCTTTTCAGTTAATTAAGTGAGGCCGGACCGGAGTTGGAGTAAAGAGATAAAATTTAATATTAAGAAAACATTTCCTAAAATTTATTTAAGATAAATAATAAGTTAATTTGTTGTAAAAGAAAGTTTAAGGAATTATTTAAATAAGTTGAGATAAGTAGTAAATAAAGTCCAATAATTACATCTTTAATTCTCTAAAATATTTAATGAGTAGATAAAACACTAAAGATTTAAAATACAACATTTAAGGAATATTTTTCTCCTCCATTTTTATTAAAATTTTCGGCCCTACCTTTAATTAATTTAAAATTTGTTGTCAACCCATTTATTTAATATCCTTCCCTATCCATTTCTTGGTAGATAATTTCCTCAATTGAAATCCTCATTTAATTAATATTTAACCAATATTCTACCATGTCTATCTAGCAATATTTCCCCCATTTAATTAATAAAAATAGGTCACTTCCTTTAGGAGATTTAAAAAGTTTAGCAACTCATTTCTTTGAATTCTTTCCTAATCCATTTTCTTGAGAGATAATTATATCACAATAAATCTTCTATAATAATTAATTGAGCAAGATCCCAACCCACTTAGCTAGATAAAATCGGCCATTCCCCATTTTTAAAAGATTTAATTGTGATTTTCAACTCATTCTTTAATTATCCTCCCTTAACATTTTCTAGGTAAATAATCTCCCAACTTTTAAATCTCTATCAAATCATTAATTAAACAACTTTCCCCTTTGCACCTAGACTTGATTTCAACCTAGTGCAATCTATTATCCCTCATTAACCAAACAATATATCACAACCATTCCTTATCTCACAAAGTTCAAAGATAGAAAAAATTTCTTCCCTCCCGACAATCTTGCAATCTCCCATATTAATTTCCCTAGCCATCTCTCCCTCTCCTTCCACCGAAAATCAGAGGGAAATTCAGAGCAAGCCGTGTGAAATCTGAGAGAATTAGAGAGGAAAAATCGAGGGAAAACAAGGTAGAAAAGTGCGCTCCGTCTCCTCCGCGCCGCGTCGTGTTTTCTTTTGTTTTCTTCAAAACAAAAACCAAGGCATGTATATGTTATTATTTGCTCTTCAATCAAGTCGTATTATGATTTTTAAACATTTTATGATCATGATTTCCCACCCCAAAACCGAAACATGACAGCAGTTTTGTTGGAAAAATTCTTCACAACTTTTCATTTCCATTTCATGCTTCACGGTTGGCACGTTTTTGGTTGTTTCAGGTATTGGTTCGACCCTAGGCTCTCAAGGCTGCATATAGACACGTACTAGGGTGTTTCAAGACCATGTTGGTCCATTCTTTCAGTCCCATACATGCTGGAAACTCGCATGTGACAGCAACACCCCAAATGTGTCCCTTTGTGTTCGATTTCTGTCATG
This sequence comes from Primulina eburnea, assembly GCF_022965805.1. Classification (NCBI taxonomy): domain Eukaryota; kingdom Viridiplantae; phylum Streptophyta; class Magnoliopsida; order Lamiales; family Gesneriaceae; genus Primulina; species Primulina eburnea. The sequence continues at coordinate 46,237,896 of NC_133103.1, read as the reverse complement.
TTGCTGTCAAGGGTGAGTGTCTGATCTTGGCTGCCCCAGTGGCCTATAGCCATGATTAGAACACCTCCCTAGCATGTCTAAGACATGATCAAGTCACCCCTTTGAGGCGTGGCCCACGATGGAAACGTTTTTTTTAAATCAAAACATGAACAGCACCTTCGATCCCCATTTCATTTCAGCATGTGTACTCACGGTTTTGTGGCGTGGTGTGAATCTTTCTTGGCCTCTGGCCCATAGCCATGGTTCATACCATACCCCTTGATGTCTAGAGCGTGTCATGGTCAACCAAATGGCCACTAGAATGGTCCATGATAGCAAGAACCGCCGCAACATTCCCACGCGCAGATTAGGTGCTCGGTTGGGACGTTTGTTTTGTTTCTTGGGTGGTTCGAATTGTGGCTGTCCTAGGGCCCTTAGCCATGGTTCAAATCATTCCTGAGAGTGTTGGTAAGAGCCTTTGGTTGGTGGTTCAAGCCCCAATGGCCGGTAGTCTCGAAAACAACACAAGAAATCGAAGGCACATCTGCTGTAATTTTGACAGCAAGCGTGCTGCGGTTCAGAGGCGTGTTCTGGGTTCTTGGTTGGCTTTTAGCCTATGGCCTTGGACTGGACAGTGGCTCATCAAGATAGGAAGGTCATATTTTTGTCCGTTTGTGATTCGGATCATTTTAGAGGTCGTACGAGAATTTACGGTGCAATGTGCCAAAATGACTCTCGAAAGAGCGTTTCATGTTTTTGGCCTCCATTCACTAAATTTCGAGTACTGTAAATTTAGGAGCATTATTTCATCATTTTAGGCGTATTTTAATCATGACTAATTGATGGTTCGGTGTTGGTTCGGGTTGGGACGGAGTCGTGATTAAATACGAAGTCATTGGGCGTAATTGTCTCGTTTTGGATTCAATTACAAAGTTTAGTCAAAATAAATAATTTGCATATTTTCATGTTAGATTTAAGTCGCAGCGAGCCTGGGAGCGATCCAACCCAATCAGAAAAATTATCACAGGATATTTAATGTTGTTATTTAATTATATTACGTGCAAAAATATCCATTTTGAGATTTATGCGATATTGCTTGTGGTCACTTTACTATCATTACTTCACCCGGTCGCCAGTTACCAGTCAGTTCAGTTTTGTACCACTCAGTATACTGTGGCATTAGTCTGATCAGACGATCATTATTTCACCCGCTCGTCAGTTACCGGTCAGTTCAGTTCAGTTCAGGGGCCACTTGCGTAGACCATAACCTCACCAAGAAAATTATTACAAGCTATTTAATTACAAGGCTCCAAGGAGCAAATATTTTTACTATGATATTTGCAGTTCAGTTATGCACGTATTATAATTATCATTGAAATGATATTTTACGTTACACCTCATGACATGATATTTTCACTTGCATGCGATTCTATTATTTAATTACTCGTTATTTATGATATATGCATGTTGAGTCTTTAGACTCACTAGACTTGATTGTTGTAGGTACTGATGATGTCGGGACAGAGGGCGGGGACCAGTGAGCTAGCTTGGGTCGGCAGAAGTGGAACCCGAGGACCTCATTTTCAGCATTTATCATTTTTTTATGATCAAACATTTTTATCTGTCGTTGGATTATTTTAAACAGTTATTTTTGCAAACATTAAATACTTCCGCTGCCATTTTGGATATAAATCTTTATCTATCAGTTTAATTTATAAATGAAACATTTTAATTATTTTAAAAAGAAAATTTTTAAATTTTCCGCAAATTTCCAAACACGAATGTTCGGGCCTTTACATGCTGAGTTTTGGCAACTGAGATATTACCTTGATCGAACATCAAGCGCAATAAGGAGACACACAAAATGCTGCGCTGCACTGTTGTGGATAGAACTTGAGGATTGAGGGTGACGAAAAGTCCTGCATGTACCATGATTTTTATTTTTTATTTTTTATCAAGAGCTTTGCTAATTGAGCTTTAAAATTAGTTGGGCTTGAGTAAATTTTTATTACCTACAAAATGACAGCCCACTTCTTGGAAGCACGCCCTCCTGCGCCCGCGTACAAACGGTATATCGATAAGTTCCTCATTCTTGATTCTCAAATTAACAGATCGATATACCATTCTGATCATAAAAATGGTATATCGATCTGATCATTCAACATGGCTGTGGGATAATTGGTTGTGCTTCTCGCTCTCCTTCAGATTCATCATCACTCAAGGTGACACTCAGATTCACGTGTCTCTTCATAAGAGTATTAGTGCACTGATTTGCATAGTGTCCATAGCTAGCGCATGCCTGACATCTAACCGACTCAAGATTCTTAGGGATCATATTTGACTATTTCAAGAGTTGGTCGTTCTTGATCTATTTTCTGTGTAGGTCTTCTCGATGACTCATTTGAACTAAGAGAACAAGCCGGTTGCGTCTCTGTGGATTCTTCTTGTTCTTTATCCTTACAAGATAGTTGCAAATTTTTGTTCAAAGTAAGGCAATTGATTCTTCCCCAAGATCATAATTATCTACTTCTTGAGCAAGTTGAATTATTTCATTGTCCGAATCAGTTAGGGCTTGAAGACCAATGCTTTTACCCTTACGTTATCTTAGTTGATACAAATTCATCTCAAAGGTTTGAAGAATCTCAGTTCATCTAGTCCTAGCTGAGAAGTATGCCGGGCCTCTTCAATTGTCGAGATTTTCTGTCACGCCCCGAAACTCGGGATTGACACCGGCGTTGTTTGACAATCACACAATCGAAACAACAAGCCTTTCGTAGCACAGTATAAACCGAACCAGATTATATATCATAATTTCCACGAAATAAACATTGTCTTTACAATAACGAAATTCAACGAAATAGTAAATAATGCGGAAGCGTCTTACAATTATTAAATCATAAATTCGAAATAAAGCCTACTACTAATCTGGCAGATCACCAACCCCAAAATTGCTCGGACTCTTCATCCTCAACCTGTTATTCGGGCTTATCTGGGAAGAGTTGTAAGGGGGATGAGTATTTGGGAATACTCAGTAAATGGGGGACTTTGAACACAACATAACCAATTTAATAGCATTTTTCGAAACATATCATAAACGTGCAGTATACTTTTCATAATCGTAACGTAAATTCCATAACATAATAACACTGTGATTTTTCACCTTTAACGGTTTACTGACGTCAGTCCCTAAGTTTTAATCTTCTAAGGGGGCGAGGCCATAAAACAGTTCTATCCCACTGTTAAGGACCATATGTTGGAATTCCACCCATTTTCAGGGAATTCTCACAGTGTCAAACATAAACGTACCAAAAGTTCGTAAAAACGTATAGACGGAACGACGGTGCTCGACCGTATTTTTAAAACAACAAAACCGAAAATCACATATGCACAAAACGAATTTATAAGCATTTAAAACAGCCCACTTACAGTATATTTTCTTGCTAAAAACGTGGATGATTGGCTTCGGGAGGTGGGTCGTATCCTTGCTCCTCACTCGGTGGGACTTCGGCTTAAATTCTTGGACGATTTTGTGAAGAGTTTCGGCTAGGACAAGGTTGCTGAATTTCGAAAATATGCAGCAAGGGGATTTTCGAAAATTAGTGTAGGAATGCTAGGCCTTGATGTGGTATTTATAGGTGAGGGAAAGGGGTTTAATTAAGGCACAAAATCATGCACAAAATTGGCATAAATCTCAAAATTTTTTTCTCTAATCTTCTTGACAAATCTCGGAAATATGGTTGTCAAGTGAGGGGATTTACTTCCCAATTTTCTTGTAGCTTGTATCACACACCAAACTTGTAAATATTCTCCCCATATTTCGAAAATTGCATGCCCATACATAACATATATATTTAATATTGTATCTCCAAGAGTATCCTCACATATCCCATATAAAATATTCTCCAACATGTAAATCTTTTTTAAATACAAAACAAGATCTTATGCTAAATTTTCCTTACAATTAATTAGTTATATGGTGGGGAAAATCCTGGTTCTTACATTTTCTCTTTAAACTCCCTAAGCACTTCTATCTACACATTAAACACAAAATTAATTTACCTGAGAAAAAAAAGAAAATTTATTTCTAATGACAAATAACTACTGATCTTGACTTCTGCATCCATGCAAAATATCTCGAAACCATTTTAATTTCTTGACTATATTTTTTCACAATTCGCATGTAGCAATCAATGATGTCCCAACAGATGCACCAAACAAAAAACCACAAAGTACAATATCCCCTTGCACAGAGTTATCGGTTTATCTAAGATTTTTTTCCACATGCAAAACAAGTAACCCAACAAATTCACCTTCAACGCCGTTTTTAACCTCAATGTTCTCATCATATTTCTTCTCAATAGTTTGATTCTCTCTCTCTCCACCTAGATCCACACTAAAGTTTTTCTCCCCCTCATCGGTACTCTTATCTACGTCCTTTCAGATTCAGCATCCATCTCATCTTTTGCCTCGCCAAAAACATCTGTTGAAAGCAATCCACAACTCCTATTACCACCATCAATTCCATCACTGATCACATTGTTTTTGAATACATTTTAATCAATAATGCTTTTTATTCTAAAATGTTAATACAAAAAATTATAGTTATCATAGTTATTTTATTATTTTTAAACTAAATAACAAAATGTACACATTAACTATTTGCTCTTCAATTGTAAGAAAAAATAAATTTCAGTATCTTCACAAATTTAACCCTTCTAAATATTCCTTCAATCTCATAATATATAGGAGATATAAAATATAAATACATGCATTACTACTAATAATTACCTTCTTCTTTGCATGATCCCAAATTAACTCCCATTATCCAATTTTAAAAAAAAAAAACAAAAACAAAAAGCTTCTCACTATTGCAAATTCATCACCGTGTCCCATGATTTCAACTCAAATTTTCATTTCATTCTTTCTTTTCAATTGTAAATCTTCGATTTTCTTGATCATCTGTCTGCCTCTCACGTCAAATTTCTATACCAACTAAAAATATTTTGTTGACGTCATGTTGTCGAAGTACAAACCTATATAATTCAAAAAAAGAATAAAAAGAAGAAAAGAGGCAGCCGCCGATTACACATACACAATATAATTCAAACATAATACACAAACCAACTTATTTTTTAGTAGCTAATCCATGTTTTATCGTGAATACCTTTTTTAAACTTTCCCCATGAAACTGAAACTTAAATAAAAAAAAAAGAGGGAAATGAAATGCAATCAATTGTATTAAGTGGCAAAACTAAGGCCTTGTATATTCCAATTTCCAGATTGATTTCTAAAAAAAAAACTAAAAGAATCAAATATCATGTAATAACTAGTACGGCTTTCGGAGGAGAACTGAGTTCCAGCTGCTTGGCACGCTCTTTTGCTTCCACCCTTGTCCTGGCCCCAGATTTAGCCTCCAGTAGTTGCATTTGATCCCTTTGACAAAAACATTGAGCACCTTCTTCCTTGTTACACATGGTAGAGCAGTCCCATAGCATTTGTTCATAACATTCACTCTGGGTGTCGATAACAACCATCTCAACAGATGGAGCAACTTTAAATAAGTGCAGAACAAATTCTTCGTCACTCGGACACCCGATGTATCCAGACACTTCAAACTTCTTAAGATTTTTATGTCGGAATCTGGCTGCGAATGCGCTTATTACAGGAAACATCATCAGAGAGCTTATCTGTCACGATGATTGATAAAGAGCAGAGTTAAAAATAATGTTGAATAGCAGAGTTCTCGTGGCAGGAAAAATATTAATAAAAATAATAATTCAACAGCAGTCAGAGTTTATTTCATTACCGTATACCATGGTAGATCCACAAGGTAACGTACCTGCATCAATATGAAAGAAAATAAAAGGCTCATCTCAATTGATTAGAGTAGGATTCGGAAAATAAGAAATTCAGGCAGACAAACTCATATTACCAAACATATCGTTCACATTGGTTTAAATTGTTGATTTCCCATATCATCAAACTAGTTGAAATAAAATGCGAGAACACCCTCAACAACCTCGTTCACATTGATTTAACTTATGACATTCAATTGTAAAGCATACGAAACAAATTTGGTCCTAGCAATCATCAATCACTAAATATCAACCAGCAAGTGTCCAATTCTTCTAACGAAAAAAAAATCATTTCTCTTAGAATCTGTTCTACCAAACAAGAGAATATTTTGCGAGGGACAGGTGCATGAGAATGTATAGAGAGAGCACATCCGGCAAGGGGAGAAAGAGAGAAGAGAGATCAAAGCACCCATTATGTCTTAAAATAAATGGGGTCTCTCCTCAAGGAAAACCTAGGTCTCCCCAAGGCGACGTACCTAGGCCACAACGAAGTGTGCTTAACCGTGTAGGTTCGAGGCACAAAAGTTTGCCTCGCCAAGGGGTGCGCCTTTTAAAAAACAGAGCCGAGGTCAAGTATGATTCAAAATATGAACAAGTTAAATGCGTATTCAAGCTCTGCCAATTCCAACAAGTGATGCTTGACATGCCTCAGATGAACAAGTCCAAACCAATCTCAACTCACGTCAGAGATAACATGCCTAATGCTTCAGTAAGAATACATTTAAATAAGTCATATGATATTAATTCAACATGTAAACTATAAAGTTGAATATCTAGAGAAAGAGCCTTCACCTTGATTCTAAATTCGTGTAAGAAAGGAGACGCCTTGACCAATGTAGCAAAGAAGAGAAGGCTCCGGCCAACTTGTGACACAACATTCAATTCCAGCCGCTTGAGGGAGTGTAACTGAGGCAGATCACGAGGAGCGGATATCATTCTCGGAGGAAACTGACAAAAAAGTCGAGACAGGATCATATTAGTGATCTTTCCGATTGCTAAGATCAGCTATTATTAAATAGGAGCGAGCAAAAGTATAATGGTAGAAAACCAACCATAATATGAACATTTAATGCCAGCGTCACCAGCTGAACTGAATAACTTGAGTGTTTGCTAGGTTCACACATAAAGGACTGGCAAAATCCCCCGCCAAGACTTAGCTCAGAGACATTTGGAATTTTTTTGAACGGCAGACTGATGTCCTTCCCATCGTACATAAACGAGATAAGAGTCATTGCAGATACTTCCAGACTTTGGATATGGTAGCATTTGGATATTTCCATAACTCTTAAGTTTGGTAATGGATCAACAACTCGAAGATTCTTTGTAACACGAGAGGCCCTTATGCACAGCTGTTCAAGATACGAACATGATGCTAGGAAATACTGAACCACCTCATCCTCGATGTCAACATGAACCAACTCAAGGGACCTTAGCAAACCAAAAGCAGGCTTGACCTCATGTGTACGTGATAACAACTTCTCAAGGCTAGGAAATTTGTACTCCGAATAAAACCTCTCACGGACCTGCAAATCCAAATTAAACCTTTTTACTTCCTTCTGCATTGCAAAATATATCCAACTATTGACGCCACGAAGTCGAGGGAGTGCACGTCTACTATGACGAGGCTGTGCATGTCTAATACGAATAATAAAACTATCAACATGCGGGCCTTGATGTAACTTCAGGACACGATTCACCCTGGCTTTGAACTTTTTCCATTTGATTTTACTTCCAGTGGCACTATCCATATCCTCAAATTCCAATGTCCCAGATGTAAACATCCATAAATACCTCCATCTACGTGAGAGAAGACTAGTCCTGGCAGCTTCTTTGAAACTCATATAAGACAGAATGACAACAAGCATATCATCAGACAACATATCAATCCCAATACTATCTCTCTTAACACCCAAAGGATCAGCACCCTGAACGTGTATTGGCGTAAACAACGTAAAAAAGCAAACTTTAGTAACCCTTCAGCCAGAGTGTTGAATTATGAATATATCGACAATCAGATGTGTTAAAAAGTCGACTTCTTACGTACCTTGTGCTTCCGCTTTCGTTTTCTTGGACTTTGTGTAGCTGAATCCGCCTGACTTTGCCGAGAACAAGTTTTGTCCATAAGAATTGATGTGGGAAAAGATCATAAATTTATGCTGGCACGGAAAAAAAAAGAAAGGATCTTTCAATCCTTCCCATAAATTAACGACGACGAAAAAAACATGACTGACGGACTCTGAATCACAGAGGTAAAACAAAGATCGACACTCAACTAATGACCTAACCCTATTGTTGTGGCTGCGTTTAAATTGCGGGCTTTTATGGGTAAAATTGTGTTATTGGGCTTGGGCTTTAATATAGCCAAAAATTTATACATTGGGTCGGTCCGGTGAAACGATGACTGACAAAATTTTATCTATTCTTTGAGCGAGTGTTGAAAAGAAATTATCGTAGATAGATGTTACAGGTAGTTCAGTTAGATGTATTTCTCTTAAGGGTCATCTTTCTAAGTTAGAATTGGTTGGATCAAAAGCATTAAAGCTTCTTGAGAAGATGGTGTTGCCTCCCTGCTGGTAAGACATACGCAATTTTGTTTTTTCTTTCATGTCAATTCGAACATATACTTTGCAGAAATTCAGTAGAATTTATTGGCTGTTGCACTGTTTCTGAGAGATCAAGGTATCTGAAGTAATGTGATTGGAGACGATAATACTGATCCTACTGAACTGGAGAAAGCATCCATCTCTAAGATTAACGAGCAAATACACTCTTGTTCAGTTATTCCATTAACTGTCACGGATCCTCGTGCTATGACAAAGAAACAACATTCAATTGTTCTTGAAGGAAATTCTTTTGATCAGTTTTCAAGTAATGAAGGTGGTACTAAAACATAAACGAATTCAGCTTTCCTGAAGCATGAAGATGAAATTGTTGTCGTTGATGGTGATTTTTGCAATGTTAGTATAAGAATATATCCTCCAATGGAAGAAAGTATTGTTTTGCATGAAAAAGTATTATCAGCTAAATGAGTATATCGGAATTGGCCACAAAAATTGTGGTACTCAAAATGCTTTATTGAAGGGGAAATATTCTAGATGTTGCCCTATTTTGTTACTAATGAATAAGAATTAGGAAGATTCTGTTAAAAGGTAAATGTTCTCTGCAATAAATTTTTCTTGCCTTTAAAAAATAACTTTAATGTATTAGTCCTTTCTCTATTTTCGAAAAATATGGGAATGAAACTCATTTCTATCACAATTCCATTATGAGAATTTGTGGTGTCATTAACTCCTAATCATTATTGCAATACAAATTGATTAGATTTAATTAATTACAGCGAAAACGAGTTAAAATTTTCTTTACAATGAGTCCAAAATACGTCATCTATAATTATAATACTCAAAATAGTATATAATCATGGCTCGTCTAAACATACCACATTATAACATATGCCCACACAATAATCAACTACATACAACAACTAAAATCATCGGGACATGCCCCGGTATATAGATACATATATATAGTGGGATAAACAACTAAACCTCAAATCAACTGTGTCTCATTCCAGAAGTACCATCTCCGATCCCCTGATATTCTGGAGTACCTGTCATTGTCCACATACAAAGACAACAACAGCCTCCTCTGGGGTGAGAAAAGCTCTATATTCAACAAACTCAATATATACCACAAGTATCTAAACAATGATATATGATATGCAAATGCATGTATGTCGTGGAGGTATCAGGTCAAATGCCCATCCACCGAGCATATATCAGAATCAATCGAATCGTTATCAAATCAATGCTCGAGCTGACGCACTGGCCTCAATCAGGGATACTCGTATGATAGCGTCGGCAAAACGCTATCAAATCCCAAATCTCAATCAATCATCGGAGCCACAAATGACTATACTTTAACAGTGTGTTTTGTAACCAGGATTTGGGAGGATTTCATGGGATTTGAATTTCACAAATCCTATTTTTACTGTTTGGCAAGATGTTAAAAAAAAAAGGATTCGGATTTGCTTAGAATTTCATGGGATTTCCACAAGTATATCCAAATCCCATCAAATTTGATAAGATTTGGTGGGATTTGGATTTTAAAAAAATAAAATTACTTTTTTATCCAACACATCATTCTCCACCAAAAGTTTATAAATGGTTAGACTTTTTTCATTTTAACTTTTTTTAGAAGTTGAAATATTTCGTTTAAATTTTATAAGTTTCTTGTGTTATTTACTGATTAATATAATAAAAAATATAGTAATTATCAAGGCCTTTTTTTACGTTTATTAATTTATTTCATGTTAAAGTTTGAAGTGGTTTGATGATTTTTTAATTATTATTTTATGTGCACTATGATAAATAAATAATAATTAATTTTTGAATTTACAAATACAAATAATAGAGAAGAATTATTAATTTCTAAACTTTTTTTAGTTACTTATGTTTATATGATTTCTAAGGGTAGTTTAGTAAAATTTTAAAATTCCAAATTCGAATTCTTTTTTCTCCAAACAAGAAATGGATTTGTAAATACCATTTTTAAATTTTAAACCAAACACCAAATTGAATTTCAAATACTTGAATTTCCAAATCCAATTCCAAATTCCACGAAATCCTCTCAAATTCTGGTTGCCAAACACACTGTAAGGGCCACATAATGCCAAACATAGCATCGTGTTTGTAAACCCCAGAATCAAATCCAATTATAATAGATATCCAAGGATCATAGCTCAATGTGTATGCCATGTATGCCACATCAACTCAACAAATAAGACATATAGACACATATTCTCAATCAAATCAATCAAACATATATCATATGATACAAATATTTGTCGTATGTTACTCGGTTACAACATACCTTAATTTTTCGCTTCCAGTCCACTGTAGCTTGAAGATTTCAGTATAAAAATCTATCTACATCTATAACATATTCATTTCAATCAATAAAATCATTCAAAATCAACAATATAAGTTTCAAATATCTTTTGAAACTTTGAGAATTTATATCAAATCGAAATCAGAACATAATTCAATTCCGACTTTGAAAACTAGTTTCTTGTCGGTTATTCTACCACATATATGGATCTTGACTTCAAATAGATTCTATTCCATTATTTCAATAATTAAAACTGCTGAAACCAAAAGAATCTTACCTCAAAAGAAAGCTCTTGACGCGAGGATTTCGAATATATAGTTTGTTTCAAGTTTGGACAATGTTTTGATATAGATTCGGACGATAGAACCTTTGTTTATTGTTTTTCCCTTCAACTTTCATTGGAAATGGAAGACAACTATGAGAAAATATATTCTTATCAGCATTAAATCATGTTTAACAAGGCGATGCGCGCGGTGGCGCCAAAACACGCTGGTGTGCTAGTTCCTGCGTAGGTGCGCATGTTGTTTTGTCCGAAATGCTATTCAAGGTTCCGAATTAGAAAAAAGTGGTCAACATAAAAGTTGTAGATCTATGTCTTGGATTTCATTTGCCAACAACCTCACTCAATTTGGATATCGGATGTGAGAGTTATGCCGATTATCCCAAAATGTGTCAGTGCAAGAATTGCAACACACATGGTACACTTTGGGATGATTTTCCCCCTATTTCCAAATGGATTTGGACAAAACTCAGAACTTAAAAGCTTTAGTACTATGTATTATATTTCTAATGGAATTGGTCTCATTCCATTATCACCAACTATTTTACCACTTTCATTTTCAATTATATACTTCATACACTTAGTAGCACAACAATTTCATGAATTATCGATAATCAACATAAGATTTACGATAATACGATACACGGTCCTTACAGAACTTTTGCTCGATAATACGATACACGGTCCTATCATTAGCCAAACCAAAGACTCTGTTCATTCAACCCCGGCCCCCAACTTACACTGCAATGGCATTATTTTTTTCCCGATTGTTGACAGCACTGGTGTTAATTGCTAGAATCCTCTCATAATCAATAGACTTTGTACAACTTTATTAGCATGACAAGGCAATAAAGGATGCTAAATTGTCTAAGTTGCCATTAATTGTAAAATGAAATGCAATCAATTGTATCAAGTGGCAAAACTAAGGCCTTGTATATATTCCAATTTCCAGATTGATTTCTAAAAAAAAAAACTAAAAGAATCAAATATCATGTAATAACTAGTACGGCTTTCGGAGGAGAACTGAGTTCCAGCTGCTTGGCACGCTCTTTTGCTTCCACCCTTGTCCTGGCCCCAGATTTAGCCTCCAGTAGTTTCATTTGATCCCTTTGACAAAAACATTGAGCACCTTCTTCCTTGTTACACATGGTAGAGCAGTCCCATAGCATTTGTTCATAACATTCACTCTGGGTGTCGATAACAACCATCTCAACAGATGGAGCAACTTTAAATAAGTGCAGAACAAATTCTTCGTCACTCGGACACCCGATGTATCCAGACACTTCAAACTTCTTAAGATTTTTATGACGGTGTCGGAATCTGGCTGCGAATGCGCTTATTTCAGGAAACATCATCAGAGAGCTTATCTGTCACGATGATTGATAAAGAGCAGAGTTAAAAATAATGTTGAATAGCAGAGTTCTCGTGGCAGGAAAAATATTAATAAAAATAATAATTCAACAGCAGTCAGAGTTTATTTCATTACCGTATACCATGGTAGATCCACAAGGTAACGTACCTGCATCAATATGAAAGAAAATAAAAGGCTCATCTCAATTGATTAGAGTAGGATTCGGAAAATAAAAAATTCAGGCAGACAAACTCATATTACCAAACATATCGTTCACATTGGTTTAAATTGTTGATTTCCCATATCATCAAACTAGTTGAAATAAAATGCGAGAACACCCTCAACAACCTCGTTCACATTGATTTAACATATGACATTCAATTGTAAAGCACACTAAACAAATTTGGTCCTAGCAATCATCAATCACTAAATATCAACCAGCAAGTGTCCAATTCTTCTAACGAAAAAAAAATCATTTCTCTTAGAATCTGTTCTACCAAACAAGAGAATATTTTGCGAGGGACAGGTGCATGAGAATGTATAGAGAGAGCGCATCCGGCAAGGGGAGAAAGAGAGAAGAGAGATCAAAGCACCCATTATGTCTTAAAATAAATGGGGTCTCTCCTCAAGGAAAACCTAGGTCTCCCCATGGAGACGTACCTAGGCCACAACGAAGTGTGCTTAACCGTGTAGGTTCGAGGCACAAAAGTTTGCCTCGCCAAGGGGTGCGCCTTTTAAAAAACAGAGCCGAGGTCAAGTATGATTCAAAATATGAACAAGTTAAATGCGTATTCAAGCTCTGCCAATTCCAACAAGTGATGCTTGACATGCCTCAGATGAACAAGTCCAAACCAATGAGTACTCACGTCAGAGATAACATGCCTAATGCTTCAGTAAAAATACATTTAAATAAGTCATATGATATTAATTCAACATGTAAACTATAAAGTTGAATATCTAGAGAAAGAGCCTTCACCTTGATTCTAAATTCGTGTAAGAAAGGAGACGCCTTGACCAACGTAGCAAAGAAGAGAAGGCTCCGGCCAACTTGTGACACAACATTCAATTCCAGCCGCTTGAGGGAGTGTAACTGAGGCAGATCACGAGGAGCGGATATTATTCTCCGAGGAAACTGGCAAAAAGGTCGAGACAGGATTATATTAGTGATCTTTCCTATTGCTAAGATTAGCTATTATTAAATAGGAGCGAGCAAAAGTATAATGGTAAAAAACCAACAAAAATATCGACATTTAATGCCAGCGTCACCAGCTGAACTGAATAACTTGAGTGTTTGCTAGGTTCACACATAAAGGACTGGCAAAATCTCCCGCCAAGACTTAGATCAGAGACATTTGGAATTTTTTTGAACGGCAGACTGATGTCATCCCCATCGTACGTAAACGAGATAAGATTCATTGCAGATACTTCCAGACTTTGGATATGATAGCATTTGGATATTTCCATAACTCTTAAGTTTGGTAATGGATCAACAACTCGAAGATTCTTTGTAACATAAGAGGCCCTTATGCACAGCTGTTCAAGATACGAACATGATGCTAGGAAATACTGAACCACCTCATCCTCGATGTCAACATAAACCAACCTAAGGGACCTTAGCAAACCAAAAGCAGGCTTGACCTCATGTGTACGTGATAACAACTTCTCAAGGCTAGGAAATTTGTGCTCCGAATAAAACCTCTGACGGACCTGCAAATCCAAATTAAACCTTTTTACTTCCTTCTGCATTGCAAAATATATCCAACTATTGACGCCACGAAGTCGAGGGAGTGCACGTCTACTATGACGAGGCTGTGCATGTCTAATACGAATAATAAAACTATCAACATGCGGGCCTTGATGTAACTTCAGGACACGATTCACCCTGGCTTTGAACTTTTTCCATTTGATTTTACTTCCAGTGGCACTATCCATATCCTCAAATTCCAATGTCCCAGATGTAAACATCCATAAATACCTCCATCTACGTGAGAGAAGACTAGTCCTGGCAGCTTCTTTGAAACTCATATAAGACAGAATGACAACAAGCATATCATCAGACAACATATCAATCCCAATACTATCTCTCTTAACACCCAAAGGATCAGCACCCTGAACGTGTATTGGCGTAAACAACGTAAAAAAGCAAACTTTAGTAACCCTTCAGCCAGAGTGTTGAATTATGAATATATCGACAATCAGATGTGTTAAAAAGTCGACTTCTTACGTACCTTGTGCTTCCGCTTTCGTTTTCTTGGACTTTGTGTAGCTGAATCCGCCTGACTTTGCCGAGAACAAGTTTTGTCCATGAGAATTGATGTGGGAAAAGATCATAAATTTATGCTGGCACGGATAAAAAAAAGAAAGGATCTTTCAATCCTTCCCATAAATTAACGACGACGAAAAAAACATGACTGACGGACTCTGAATCACGGAGGTAAAACAAAGATCGACACTCCAACTAATGACCTAACCCTATTGTTGTGGCTGCGTTTAAATTGCGGGCTTTTATGGGTAAAATTGTGTTCAATTGAACTTGGGCTTTAATGTAGCCAAAAATTTATACATTGGGTGGTCCGGTGAAACTTCGTTGGTGATATGTCCAGACGAACATTAATTAGAGGACTCTCAAGAATGGGTGGTATGAAAATTTTTTCATACCGATATCGGAAATTCGATATACTGTACATTCGATATATCGAATTTTCGGTATGAAAAAAGATCATATCGGATATTATACCGACACCGAAAATTTTGTCGGTATACCGAAAAAATGTCGGTATACCGAAAACATTTTGGGTATACCGACATTTTTTCGGTATATCGAACTTAAATTTTTTTAAAAAAATAATAATAAAAAATTATTTTTCGATATTTCGGTATATACCGAAATACCGAAAAAAATAATTCAGTACCGAGGTACGGTGCCGTACCGAAATTTTCGGTATATTGATTATTTCGGTACGGTATTTCGGTATTTCGGTATTTTTTATCACCTCTACGGTCAAGACGTGACAAACATAGATTAGAGTAGAGGTTTCTGACGCAAAACCTGCTATGCTTAATTCAGTATATAGACAGAACCAAAACGTGGGATAAAAGTAGTGTTGAGTGAGATTATGAAACAATGAAATATGCTTGATATTTATAAAACTAAGACCAAGGTCAAGTACATCTTTGTATAAAGGTTTGGATCCCTTTGGTAATTCAGGTTATTTATTTAATTAAAACTTTTTTTACCCAATTAAATTATATTTTTAGATTTGTGCTTATTTATTTAATTATTGTGAATTAAAATTATGTAATTGGATTTGGTGCGTGAAGAAGACCGGCGAGTAGCAAAGGAACGTTATTCGGCCCATCAGAGCAAATACTTAAATGAACAGTTTGATTGAGTCTCGTCCAATTTAGATAACTACTTATAAAATATTTTTATAAAAGTATTTTAAATTTATTCAAGAATAAATATGAATTATTTTATAAAAATGTTTTACGGTTTAAAATGTAATTAAACAACTATTTTTTAAAAATATAATTTTATAGTTAGAAAAATATTTTTAAGAAAGAATTTTAACAAACACACATTTTATGAAAGTTGACATTTTATTATTCGCATGAGTTGTATTTTTAATTATCAAAAGAAAACAAAATTGTGTTCTTGTTATGGTTTGGCCAAAATCCAAATAGAAGAAACACAAGTCCATTAAAAAACGTTTCCACTGTTCTTTTCCATGAAGTATTCTCGCAAGTCCTTCAAATGTATTGACATCGTTTTTTTTGAATTCATAAATGTAATTTAAATCAATCACAAATATTTACAGGAGAATTAACCTGGTTTGGCCATAAAATATCAGGTAGGTTATCTTTGTCGTATTCATAACCAAACTACACTTTTTCACCAGGACTGAGCATCTGTTGGGACATCGTATTCTCGTACCCAAGACGTAGCGGAAGTTTAACAATTTTGTTCTTGGGCGTCATGTGTTTAAAAACATCCATAGGGTGTTTAGAATTATACCTTTGTGTTCTTAACGCTGGACTCCAAATTATTCCGATGTTTAGGCGGATATAACACTTCTTGTAAATCCCTACGAACGGCTCTTCAAATTTTGATAGCCTACTTAGATCCACAATCATAGATTGTTTTCCTCGTTTGGTTTGCACTAGAAAAGCCAAACGATTTATGCGTTGAGACTGTGACCTCCGAATTTCCAAAATCCAGAGACGGTGCAACGACGGCAGCGCGGCGGTGGAAGAACAAGGTGGCCAAAAAATTTTCTCCAAAATGTTGAGATGGCCGAGAGATGCTTTTCAAAGTGGGAAGGGTTTTGTGTGCAATTTTTCATTCTTCAACAATTAGCCCTAATGGTGTATTTATAAAATGAGACTACTAATCTAATTAGGAGTCCATCTCTCACAAGAACTCTAATAATTTCATAATGTTTAAACTCACATATGATTAATATATAATTTATTTATTAACCTTTAATAATACATGATATAATAATATCATATACACAGATTTTATATCATTATATAAAATATATACATGTATATGTATATTAAATTAAATAACTATTATTTAATTTATAAATTAATTCTTTTGTTAATTTAATTCTAGATTCTTCTAAAATATTTATGAGAATTTATGCATATTAGTAGTCACACTACTAGCACAATCATTTAATTAGTAAATTCCAAATTCACTAAAAAAATGATTCCGAACTCATTATAACCCTGATCGACGATCCGAGAGTGCCGATGTACCAAAGATACAAATCTTGTCATATAATAAAAATTGAAAATTTCGAAGATCAAAATTTTCATTTACCAAATTTGGTAGTTACCATATTTGGCAGATGTTAGTTTTAGTGAACTCCTTCACAAAACAGGCAGTTCCACTCTCCTTCCTTATTTAGCAATCATGCTAACTTCTACTTCTTTCATCCTATGGAATCAGCTCATAAACTCCTTCATAAGCTTCCTGTTTGATCTCCATCAAACTCTAGTCGCCAAATTCCAACTCCTTGAAATTTGACTATCTCAACGGGAACACAGAATCCGATACTTGTGTGACCCTCAATGGTTTAAGGATACAGCTATTCGTGGGTTCACATCTCCATGTGATTCAAAATAACATTTATTCTTATTCGGGTTTACCATAGTTAATCCCATTCTTTTCATCAACTCCTTGATCAAGAATGTCAGAACTCATTTCTGATTGCACCCATCGGATCATGGTAACAACGTCTAGTAGCATCGCCCCATGATCCTCTAGTTATCACTGATAGTGTCTGCAAGAACCTTTAGTCATGGTTAGCGTACAGTACGGTCCTTTCAACACATATATCCCATCGAATCTGCAACCATTGGTATATCGAGAGTTGCATATGAATTCGATAACGATGCGATTTATCTTCGAGTACTAATAGTGGCATGGTATGTGCAACTAGGAAAACACATTTTCCTAAAGCACATTTCTTACTCTGGCCAGAGACTCCTTGCACTATTAGCTCATCAGATCACATAGGATATCTTCTCCCGTAGGCGAACGATGAATCCTCGACTACAATGCATTTGCTCCTACGTATTTCAAAACTACACCCAACCTCGCCACCTAATGACCCTCAATAGAGTCGGTAAACGGATCAAAGTGCATGCTAGTACGTATAGCCCCTACATTATCCCGGGTCAAAAGACTAATGGTGTACAACCATAACTACGGACTATTCCACTCGATAAGTGAGAACCACTTGGACCGTCCGAGGGAGGGTTGTTCAATGCGTCATCATATGATCACCCATCTGTGTGAATGGACATCTCCATGCCCTTGCCAATGAAACATGGCGTTTACATCACAGATGCTAGTCTCGAGCTCGAGCGACCTTTATCCTTGTTTTAGGCGGCTGATTCGACTAGGAACCTGTTTATAATATACGGTACACTTATTAATGAGTTTCATGATCTTACGTTGTGACGTAGACCTCATGGTACCTATTGTATATTCAAAGACTTTATATATGCAGCTTGCATGGGTATACAGATAAAGTATAATACCGTAATCAAATAACATCGTAAAATATTATTAAAATAAAGATTGTTTTACATCATAGTCAATAAAACCGGAGCCATAAGTTGGCTTGCCGGGCACCAACTCTTACAATCTCCCACTTGCCATATAGCCAACTACCCATTGATCTTAGACCCATTGTTTCGCGATGCTTCTCAAACAATGGTCTTGGCAGGGGCTTCGTCAGTGGATCAGAAACGTTATCTGCGGAGACGACTCTCTCTACCGAAATGTCTCCTCTTCCCACAATCTCCCGGATTATGTGGAACTTCCTCAGTATATGTTTGAATCGCAGATGAGACTTCGGTTCCTTCGCCTGCGCAATGACACCGGTGTTGTCACAGTAGACCGGGACTGGATCAACTGTTTGAGGAATGACACCCAACTCTTGGATGAAATTTCTCATCCAAACACCCTCCTTTGCTGCAGCCAATGCAGCTTTGTATTCGGCCTCATTGGTTGAATCCTCTGTGGTGTTTTGCTTGGAACTCTTCCAAGAGACATCACCACTATTGAGCTTGAATACAAAACCAGAGGTTGATTTCAAATCATCCACATCTGATTGGAAGCTAGAATCAGTGTAGCTTTCCAATTTTAATTCTCCACTCCTGTATACCAATAACAAATTCTTAGTTCTTCTCAAGTACTTAAGAATGTCCTTTACTGCTTTCCAATGTAGTAGATTGGGATTCGACTTATATCGGCTTGCATCACTTAGTGCATATGCAATATCAGGTCGAGTAGATATCATACCATACATAATACTGCCTATGATAGATGCATATGGAATGCGGCTCATGGTTTCTCTCCCTTCATCAGTCTTAGGGCACATAGACTTGGATATATTCATACCATGAGACATTGGGAGATATTCTCTCATGGACTCCTCCATAGAGAATCTCCTCAGTATGGTATCGATATATGTGGATTGGGTGAGCCCTATCTATCTCTATAGATCTGTATTCATAATAAATATGATGCTTCACCCATATCTTTCATAGAGAACTTACCAGCTAACCATACTTTAGTTGACTGCAACAACCCTACATCATTTCTCATTGATTAGTATGTTATCAACATAAAGCACTAGGAATGTCAATGCACTCCCACTAACCTTCTTGTACACACAAGGTTCCTCGTGATTTTTGGCAAAATCAAACTCTTTGATAGTGTTGTCAAATCTGAGGTTCCAGCTCCTTGATGCCTTCTTGAGTTCATAAATGGATCTCTGAAGTTTGCATACTTTATGCTTACTTCCTACTGATGTGAATCATTCAGGTTGAGACATGTAAATCTCTTCATTAATATCCCCATTAAGGAACGATGTCTTCACATCCATCTGCCATATTTCATAGTCATATCATGCTGTTATGGCTAGCAGTATCCTAATGGACTTGAATATCGTGACTGGAGAAAAGGTTTTCTCATAGTCAACACCTTGTCTTTGAGTATATCTTTTTGCTACCAGTCTAGCTTTGAAGGTCACCACCTTCCCATTTGCTCCAAGTTTTCTTTTGTAAATCCATCTGCATCCTATAGGAACAATTCCCTCAGGTGGATCCACTAAAGACCATACTTGGTTCGAATACATGGAGTTCATCTCGGACTGCATGGCTTCAAGTCATTTAGATGAATCGGCATCAAACAATGCTTCCTTTATATTTCTTGGATCACATCCAGAAATGAGCTCACCTTGGCCCTCTTCAAGAAGCAGGCTCAACCTATTAGGCAGCCTTTATATCCTTTCGGATCTTCTAAGAGCTTGTGTTTCTTGGATTGGCTGTTGGGGTGTGGATTCTACTACTTGTGTAGTGGGTGGTTCTCGAATCTCATCGAGTTCTATCATTCTGCCTTTTCTATCTAATATAAACTCATTCTCTAGGAAGGTGACATTCCTTGAAACAAACCCCTTTGTTTCATTAGGATAAATAGAATTAATATCCAACAGAGTTCTTTGGATATCCCATAAAATAGCACAAATTGGCTCTACTATCCAATTTGTCTCCCACTGCCTACTTCATGTAAGCAAGGCATCCTCATATTCTTAGATAAGAATATTTGAGTGGTTTTTTCATCCATATCTCATATGGAGTTTTATTCACTGCTTTTGTATGGACTTGATTCAACAACCTTCTCGATGTTTCAGGCGCATATCCCCAAAGGGATGGCGGCAACTCAGTGAATCCCATCATAGATCGGGCCATGTCCATCAATGTCCGATTACAATGCTCTGACACACCATACAACTAGGGTGTGGCAGGTGGAGTCTACTGTGAGAGAATCTCATTCTCTTTAAGATAGTCTTGAAACTCAGTACTCAAGTATTCTCCACCTCGGTCTAATCGTAGTGTTTTAATACTCTTTCGTAACTGTTTATTTACTTCTGCTATGAATTCTTTGAACTTTTCAAAGGCTTCAGACTTGTATTTCATCAAATACACATACCCAAACCTCGAATGTTCATCGGTAAAGGTGATAAAGTAGGAATGGCCATATCTCGCGCTAACACTTAGCGGACCACATATATCTATTTGGATCAAATCCAACATATTATGTGCACGTTCCACTTTCCATAGGAAATTGGCCTTGGTCATTTTCTTTCAGACATGACTCACATGTATCTTAGAGAGTTTATGCTTGACGAGTCAAGCATACTCTCTCCCACTAGCTCGTGCATCATTCTTTGGGAAATATGTCCTAGCCTAACGTGCCACAAATGTGCTTGGTTTAGACTATCATGTTTTCTTTTGGTTGTTGTTGAAATCGTGTTTACTTGGACATTCACTTATCATTGCCAAAACATTTCTGGCCCAGGTAAATTCTTATGTCCAGGCTTCTAGCAGTGAAACATACATGTTCTACATTATCGGGCTTTGTCAAATTTCAGGCCCACCACCTTCTCAATAGACCCAATCATACTTACACCATGCTCATTGGCAAGAGCCCCATCTTGCATGCGTGTAGTCATGTGTTCCTTGAAAGTGATGTGCATCATTATGCGAGTTTCATGCACTATGCAACTCTTGCATGTGTATTTGAATGTCAACAGCATTCCACATTTTCTCAAACTGTCTCTACAGTTCATTTGACATCTTGCATACTATGGTCCCACCATGTTGTACGCTTTATCAGTTCAGCAAGACTGACATTAGTATGAATGTTATTTTCTCCGAATTTAGAACAATTTTTCCAGCCAATCTTGAAAATAGTGTTCGGTTAGTTTGTTTTAATAACATATATGAATTACACGACGAAATCATAAATATACTGATATGGAAACAGAATAAACGTTACTGACTATTTTTAAATATTTTGTATGACGTAAAATATGGACTTTCGTTTTTACGAATTGTCTCCTATTATTTTGACATTTTCACCACTCTCTCATGAAAAACGAGAAATCCAATTTATCATCTTTGGACCGTCTCCTATCAACCGGTCTCTTTTCATCTTGCTTCAGCCTGTTGCACTCTGCAATAAAATGCCCCTTTTTCCACAGTTAAAACAAGCTTGACCATCATCAGTATGGTCCTCTTTTAAATATTTTTAGCAAACTGAGATTAATTTTTATGCATAAATTTACCAAATTTCTTGACAAATAGGGACATAGCTTCATGGCTCAGTTGCTTTGCTGATTTCTTACTTGTCAACTCTTCGACTGGAAGAGTCACTGTGGTAACTGCCAGGGCTTTGGTTTGTTGAGAAGTGGATGTTTCTTCTTCAGTTCGTATTCCGAGCTCGAACTCGTATGCTTTAAGATCGGCAAAAAGATCGTGAAGCACCAGCTTTTTCAGATAATTTGATTCTCATGATGCTAATGTCTTCACGTCTCATTTTCTGGGAAAAACTCTCATTACCTTCAAGGCAATATCACGGTTAGAGTATTTTTTTCCTAGAGAGATAATTCAATAATAATACCACTAAACCGTTCATCAAATTCGGAGACAGTTTCTCCTGGCTTCATCTTGGCGTTGCAAAAATTCTAGATTGCAACTGTCGTTTTATTTTCTTTGGTCTGGTCGTTGCCATCACACAATTGTGTGAGTTTCTCTCATATTTCATTTGCTGTGGAGCAGGTTTTAATTTTTGCAAACATATTCTTATCCAGAGTTTATAAAGATATCTTTGGTGACATTGTCAAGATTCGCCTTCTTCTTGTCCTCAGCTGTCCCTTTGGATCGATGTTTTTCCACCATTTGGAGAGCACCTTCAGTTATAGCCACAGCTGGATTGAATTTCAAGATCTTCATAGGCCCGTTAGTTATGACATACCACACGTCATCGTCCTGGGCTGCTAAATGTGCCTACATACGAATTTTCCAGTCATCATAATCTTATTTGAAAAACATAAGAATCTTGTAAATGATGCCATATTGATTTTATATATCAACGTTCAAGAAAACCCGCTCTGATACCACTTGTTAGGATTGAGAAAGAGTTTAGAAGGAGGAGATGAATAAACTCTTTAAAAATCGTTAATTTTAAAATTTGTTTTCAAACGTTTTTAGTCGGGTGAAAATTTTTCTCGAACGGTTAGAAATATGAACCAATTGAAAAGTGCGGAAAACGGTTCAAAATTTCTATTGATAGCTTCAACCGGTTGGCTGACTTGTTACCAAGAAAATGTTTGAAATGTAAGTGCTCGCGAAAAGTAAAGACACATGATATTTATAGATGGTCGGAGATAAAAGTCCTACGTCACCCCTTCTTCCTCTTTAGGAAAGATTTTACTAAAAGAATTTTGAATTTACAAACTTATTGCAACAGTCCATTCCAATCAAGGCTTATCACACTGCCTGTTTTGGAACTCTTAGTGATCACTTTACACTTTTGGATTTTAAGAACCTTCGGTTCACCAGACAACACAATCAATCAAATAACCAAAGGTTAATGATGTAAAGAAAACAATATGTTTTAGTAGCATGAAGATGATCCTTGAATGATCAGATATTTTTATGTTGAGTGCGTGCTTGATGAGGGATGGAGTATATGAACTTTAAGTGCGCTCAAAATCTTCAAGTATGCAAGCTTAATGATATAGCAATCGCACAATTGAAAAGCTTAATTGATCGATGCATGTTCTGCATTCTTCAACTCTTCTTTTAAAAGCTATAATTCCAACGGTCGAAAAAATGTGTAACGTAAACCTGTAGCATTGGAATGATGTGTCATTATCAGCTGCAACAACATTAAATGTTCTTCAGTAAACATTTAATGTTCTCTTTTCTTGTGCAGCTTTGAATCTCGTTCTTTTGAAGAGTTGCTGTTGATCATCCTTTTGTAGTAACTGTTAGCTTCATAGAACTTATAGTATATTTAAGCAATCTTTCTATTCTGGGATAGTGACATTAATGAAGATCTTTATCGTGACTGCTGCAG
Organism: Primulina eburnea; assembly: GCF_022965805.1. Lineage (NCBI taxonomy): Eukaryota > Viridiplantae > Streptophyta > Magnoliopsida > Lamiales > Gesneriaceae > Primulina > Primulina eburnea. Next base: position 46,214,098 of record NC_133103.1, on the reverse strand, counting down.
GACATGGTTGACTTATAATGGTGCAAAAACATTGAATGTCCTGAGTCGGTCAGAAAACGTCTTTCATTAAGTGAACAATGAATAGATCTTAATGAAGTGGTTCAAGACTTTGAACAGCCGGTTGAAAATCTTCTAGCGGTTGAAACTTCTTTAAGCTACTGAAATGCTGTAGGCGGTTGAGCTCCAAACGGTTTGAAGTGTTTCAGTTATACAAAATAAATTGAGGTTGTTTTCCTGAAACAGTTAGGTACTTTTTTGATTTTGTCAATCACCAAAACTTTAGGGTAATAATAATTTCTTAACATAATATATGATTTTTAAGTACTCAAACATATATAACCACTACAAGAAATATTAATATTTACAGCACAACACTAACAGCTCACATTAAAAGCACGCTGTTAATGTTCTTATTCACGGCGTGCCCGTGCATGTCCGCTGTTAATATTATTAGAGCTCACACATACAATAGCGTGCAATAAACGCACACCGTTAATTTTCTTTTTCTCGGCGTGCCCGTGCATGCCCGCTGTTAATATTAATAGAGCTCACACATACATAAATGATAAATAATACATCAGTAGCAAGATCAATATGCCTCTCAATATATCAATCTTATTGAATGACAAAATTTAATTCGACCAAAAGAAAAACATGAATATTTTATTTCTACCAAATCAACAAACTTTAATAACTCAAAACAATGATGATTTTTTGGGGGAAACAAACCTGCCAATTAGATATTATTATTGTGTGAATTGGGATTATTATATTCTTTTTTCTCTTGTGATGATTTAAATGTTTTTATTTCTTCCACATATGTGCGCTTAACTCTTCTCTATTTTCTGATCTCTACCTCCGCGCTTTTATCTTTGAATCACTCGATCGATCGTCTCTACTTCAGTCAATCGCTCTTCTCGGTTCACCCAATCGCTCAGTGGCTTATCGTTTCACGCAAGTATGGTTTCTTTTCTCAATCACTCGATCGAGAATTTTTGTGGATGCATACATATTATTAGGTTTACACTGTATTTCGATTTTGCTCAGTTTTCTCTGTTGGTTGTACTATATTTATTAGTATTGATGATAGATTTGATCCGAATCGTCGTTGTATTCCTTCGAAAACGAATATTAAATTCTATATGTAATACATTCTTAAATTTTGTGTAGGATTTTCGATTTTGTAATTTAATACTTCTCAAAGGAGAAAACCACAAACAAAAGAATACACATTCTATTACAAGCAGAATTTAAATCTTAATGCCACGAAAAATCCGCAAGCAAAAGAAACAGTAGAGCATTTGGCCTTCGAGAAACAAATAGAGGAAACCAGAATTCAGTGAAGAAGTTTTAATGAGCTTCACGCACCGCTAAACCCCTTCCATTAGCTCTGTTTCTGGGTTTTCTGATTTTTTTCCGCCTTGGAATTTGTTTGCTCAGATCTGTTACGACCAATACCAATTTTAGTTTCACCGCATTTCTTTGTTTTGTTTTCACATCTGTTACTTGTGGGTAGATATGAGTAAAGAAGAGTTCTTGAAGATCCAGATTACTTGTTCTTCAGCCCATTTTGTTGCAAATGTGAATTTCTTTTTCTATGTTATTTGTCTTTCATATAAAACTAGCGACCGTGGCACACATACACATTGTTGTGTATGACAAAAAATCTTTTTTTCTATTAAACTTGATTTCAGTAAAAATGTAATAGTCTTATGGTATAAAAAAAAAGTTTTCTTGTGATAACAATACTAACCATAAGGGTTTTTAAATTAAGAAGTTTTAAAATGTGTTGGTACGGTTAGAGCTTCCATTTTTTGGAAAGATTTCAGACGTGTGATTGACGTGATTAGAATTATTATACATGGAGAGAAGGGTAAAACAAAAATTTCCAACGCTCTCCTCAAAAAGTTTTTCTTACACTTTCACACTTAATAAGACACTAGTGCACCGACGCACGCGTTGCGTGTTTTTATAATATTTTTTATAATTCATTTGATTTAAATTTAAATGAGGATCAAAATATAATTATAAGAAATAGTGACTATACTGTAATTTTGATATATAAATTTAAAAATAAATTGAAAAATAAAAGAATAAAAAAATGACCGTAGTAAAAATTGAACCTATAACCAAAACCCTAAGAAACAATGACTATATCCGTTGAATTATATATAACTTACATTAAAATTTTAACATTTTATTAATATATATAATTATTAAAACAGATCATGACACCAAAATTAATTACTCTAAATGTCTTAAATTAATAAAATAGTATAGACACGGTATAATATAGAAGTATGGATATTAATAATCGACACAATCAGGGGAAAACAAGGCAATACTCGCCGGTGGAAGAAGGCAAGGCAAACAAGAGGTGGTACTGGTGTGTAACGTAGAGCACAGAGTCTCTCTCTTGATTTCAGCGTTTTGGTGGTGAGAGAATGGAGGCGGTGGTGGTGGACGCTGGTTCTAAGCTGCTCAAAGCCGGTTTTGCTGTTCCGGATCATCCTCCTTCTATGGTAATCATGGCTAATTCTTCTTATTTTTTAAATAAGAAATTTCTTCAGTTTTGAGAATTTTTCACGACCCCAGCAAATGTATTCGCTGTACATGTCGTATTTATCTGTGGGTTTTAGTGTGAGGTGGGTTGTGAGTGACAAAGATGAGGTTTCAATTCTAAGCCTTCCCGGCAAAAAATCCTATGAATGTTCAGAAATGTTCCAATCGGGTAAACTTCGTGTCTGGGTTTTTGTTGTAACGAATATAATTTTTTCCATGTAGCGGATTTACGAGCGGCTCAAAATATATAGCCAACAGCCTTATGCTCGTTGCAGGTGAAACCAAAATAAAATTTTGTAACTTCATTTGCGTTTTCAAGGCAATGCTCACAGGAATGGTTTTTTTTAGCCAAAAGTTGCTGTGAGCCACGATCTTCATGTCTGTATGCTCACACGTTTGTGCTTTGATGCCTTGAATTCTCCAAGAACAGAATGTCATTGCGTTATAATTTTGCATAATGTCTTGCAGATTTATTTTTATGTACTGCGATTTATCTGTTTAGGGAGCCGAAAAAAGTTGTGTTTAACTAGACTTCTATGCTAGAAACCTCATGGCATGTGACAAAAACATATTGGTACATCTAGAAGTGCGTGTTCAGTAAAAACTTTATCTAGAGTGTACAATGAAGAATTTCAATGGCATAGTAATCTTCAAGCATTAGGTGTCTGACAGGGGCACTTAGACTTGGTATATGTTTCATTTTACATAGACCACCAGCAAGAAATTAATTCGTTTTTACGGTTTTTTGGAGTCAATAACGTTGGTGAGTGCTGGATAACTTGCCATTTGAGTTGAATTTTGATTTCTTTGGCTGCTATGCTTGATGGAAAAGAATATGGAGCATGATAGCTTAATAATGAAATAGGTATGCTAATCTAAATGAGTAAATATTTTCCTTTTGCCGATGGAGGGTATATTTGGAAGTTAGAAGTTCGGATGTAATTATTTAAAGTCGCATTTACGCCTACCTTTCCTCAATGAGAGTTTTAATGTAATTTATGTTAAATGTAAATTTCCCTTATTTCAGTCGATATTTCACATTGCTTTGACATGAGTAGTATCTTTGACTTTTTGCAAGCAGCTCCGACCGACCTTCCAAAAGTTCCATAAAATTGATGCTTTTGATTTCAAATTTGTTCTTCATCTGATAAAAGAGTGTTTAGTCGATTTGGTTCCGTATCTTTCTCTTGTCCTCAAAATACCATCCCTAGCCCCTAGATTCTCCCTTTGTGGATTCAAATAGAAACATGGAGCAGCCAGCTGTGGTTGATGTCGGTTCTAAAGTTATCAAATTTAATCATGCTTTGCCGGAAATCGGCCCTATGGTAACTTCCTAGTTTTCTTCTTTTAGAAATAGGGATCTGTAATTGTGCTAAATTTGTATTGGGAAGCTCTTAGGATGAAGGGGCCATGGTAAATGCATTTTGATTAGGGGTTTAAGATTTTGATGCTGAAATAGGGTTTTTAGGATGGGTTGAGTTTTGAGATTCTCAAGGGTCGTAGTTCTATTAGAATGGAGATGTAGAAGAAGAATGCAAATTAAGGAACTAATGAGCATTTTTGGCATTGCCTAAAAAAGTACATATCTATTTTTTGTATCTCATTTAATAATCGTTCTGGGGGATAACCTAACATAATTGCCACAAGATTGATGTAAAGGGAATTATGTCAGTTCAGTCTCTCGACTATACCTACGTGGAATTATAGGAGAGAAGTTGTGCGATTTGATCGCCTTGATAAGACTGTTAAATTTGAAAATTTTCGAATTGTCACGAGTTGTTAATAACTTGATCCGTTATGTATCAATATTATCACGAGTTGTTGATGAGTTGAACCTCGGTGTTTCAATTTCTCCGTCATGTGACTCTTGCTATAAACTTGTTTTCCTTGTTCGTTTTCATTTCTAGATACTCGTTTAGGATATACAATTAAAAAAATGTGAGTGATTTCTTTTTATGGCACGAAAGGTCACACCATTTTTATTTAATGACTTCTTCTTTGTCAATAGCACTATGCTTCTTGATTTTTTATATGCATATGCTTTGATTGTCGAGGTTTTCTTTATTGCTTTCTTTTTTCCCTCTTTGTCATTTTTAGCATATGTGATATGTCCTATCGCAGGTAATCTCGACTCAAATGAAACAAGTACCTGAAGATGATTCCTTGGCAGATCCTTTCTTGTTTGAGAACAAAACTGTTGATCCAGTTGTCCGAGGATTTGTCAACGACTGGGATGCGATGGAAGATCTATTAAAGCATGTGTTTTATACTGGGCTAGGGTGGGAGATGGGCAATGAAGGACAAGTTTTATTTACTGATCCACTTGCAACTCCTAAGGTTATGCAAAGTGTTTTGATATCATTCAAATATATGCTTCATCATTTGTTTTCTCATTTTATGACTGCTCATGCTCAAGAATCTTTTTTTTGGTGTCTTGTGTGCGTGTGTGTGTTTGTTTGTGCTGGTAACATGAGACGTGCTTGTATTTGAATTACAAAGTTCAATCAGGAGAATTTGTAAAGGTTGATGCTGAAGATGGAAGAAGAAAATGTAATTGTGTTTATGCTTATAAGAGAAAGGCCTATTGTTTGCCACATATTACTTTGAAATATCGATAGTGCTGGTGAGAGCTACCAAGATAGAGTTATGAATGGTTTTCCCAATGACCTAATAGAAGTACTTTTCGTGTTTTAATGACAAATAAATCTTTTTATGAGTTTGTTTGTAAGAAATAAGAGTTGAAGGTGTCACATAATTTCCTATGTAGTGGTAGTAGAAAATTGATTTAGATCAACCCTGCATGCTGAGATTGATGGGAAGAATTTTGCTAATGGATCATTTAGAGGTGATGATCTGTGATTACTTCGTCTTTTGTTCATGGATTTTCACAATACTAATTACACTATTTCCCTTCCGAAGTTTATGTTTTCACTCAAAAAAGCAAAACTAATTGGGCCCCAAAACTCTGGGAAATTTGAAAAAGGAAAGAGTGAGAAAAACGACGATCTTGCAGATTTTGAATGACATCTTGAACTGTAGCGTCTGAATTTTTTGAAGGCTTGACAGAAGATGCTAAATTCAAATTGTGCTTTTAACCAGGAAGATACCCCTTTGTCATATTGGTGATGAAGAAGAGAACTTATTGCATGAATTCTTTTGTAATTTTTTTTACTATTATATGATTAATAAAATTCTTTTTGGACAGGCCATTAGAGAGCAATTGGTCCAAATGATGTTTGAGAATTTCAACATCTCAGGCTTTTATGCATCTGAGCAAGCAGTGCTATCGCTATATGCTGTTGGACGTATTTCAGGTTGCACAGTGGATATTGGCCATGGCAAGACTGGTAAAGTTGTTGCTTTGTTTTTTTGGGTAATATAGATTCTTTTATTGATGGCAGAGTTAAAATTGGTTGTAGATTTCAGCTGTCACAAGTCACTATGTCGGTTTGGTTTTGACACTATCCTTTTTTCATACCTTTTGAATTTAAGCATATTGTCTTAAGCAAAAGGGGTTTGGTCTTATATCTAGGGTGTTCCACTCTACACCACACCTTTCAATTTCCAGTATCTTATAAGCTACAAAATTTTTAATGCGGTAGAATTTATGCCATGAAACAAGCTATAGAAGATGGCTATTTGGTAAATAATGCTTGTTGTTCTCTGAATCATCCCAAAGTTGTCTTCGAAGCTGCTGATGGCAGTTTGCTTTCTATCACCGGCAGTTGTGTAAGCTGCTCATCCACATTTTCTCAAGTTCACCTTTTGCTTCATAATTTGAGTTGGCTCCATGATCTCCAAAATAAATACTTCTGTTGAGAACACATTACGAACAAAAAGGATTCCAATGAAAAACACATACTAGGTAATGGTTGGTACTGTTTTTGAGTGTTTTTGGAAGATGTTTCGAGAAAATATGTATTGAGACATTGTGTTGAAGAGTAATACATGTCTGGTTTTATTGTTGGGAGGATATATTGTTAACTACAGATATCATGTCATTAAAAATTTGTTGAATAAAATGTTTTGAGTTATAATATAATATAATAATAAAGTATGTTTGGGAATTCATGAGAAGAGTGATGAAGTAATGATTGTCTGGAAGATATAAAAGTAAAATAAAAAAAAAATTGGGAGATTGAAATGGAAAATGTGATTTATGCTTTGTCTTGTTTTTGGTGGAGAGAATGTTTTTTAAAAACATAACCAATTGACCAACATTTCCGTAGTTTTTTTTATCTTTTGCCTTCTTCCTTCAAACATTTACTTTCTCTTCTTGCTTCTAGTGATTTAATGCTCAGCTGATACAATGAACTTGGTCTCATGAAATCATATATTTCTCTAGATTTATGTCTCGCTGGTATCTTTAAGCTGAAGTTTTACTTTGCTGAGCCATTATATTTAGTACTCTGCTGTAATCCCCTCAGACATCCATATTTTCAGATATTGCATCAGTAATTGAAGGTGCTGTTCAGCATATATCTTCAAGAAGATTTGAAATCGGAGGAATGGATTTAACTAATTTATTTGCTCAAGAGCTTGGGAAATCTAATCCACTTGTTAACCTTAGTATCTCTGAATGTGAAAAATTAAAGGAGCACTATGCATGCTGTGCTGAGGATGCTGCTTCTTATGATCGATTTCAGCATGACTGCCCTGAGGAGCAACATACTCTTCCTGATGGACAGGTCCATGCATCTATTTTTCTGTCTTGATGGTGAACTATGATTTCAAATTAAGGAATAACTGAATTTTGAGTTAATATGACCTTTTTAGATACCTTCTCTATTTTCGGCTCTAAAAGGTATGCCATATTTGTTTATCTCATGCATGTAAGCTATCCCATCCAGTTCTTTTCCAAAATACAAAAAAGATCATAAGCATGCATGACAAATACAAGAAACAATGAAGTACAAATGCTAGATGGTTGTGCTAGTGTTCATGTTTTAGAAAATGGTGTGCACTCTTGTGCTTCTCGGCGACTTTGCATGCTTGCATTCAGTCATTTCTTTGGGTTGGAATTCGAGTTCTCATTGGCACAAAAATCTTTGTGGGTTGATTTGCAACTGAGAGAGATTGATAAAACGGAGGCTAAGATGTTATTTTAAATGGCAATGTGGAAAGTTCATGCACCATAATTGCTTATCTCTTCTTGTGCTCCAGGACTTTATTTTTTGTTCTGCAATAGCCAAAATATACTTTCCGTGTTTGATACAAATACATACATCAGAATGCTAATGCGGCTATTCATATGTTATGGTCCCGAGTTGTGGATCTCGTTATGAGGCGATTTATGGCCCGATCATGAAACATGATGCTTTAAATTTCAGGCTCGTTAAAGGCTTGATTTTTGGTTTTGAGCTCGTTGAGAGAGAATTTCGTAGCTCATATCATGAGATTGTGAATAATATTTTTTCTTCACCCTTTTTTATTAATTCAATCCTCCCATATATAAGAGAGATTCATACAAAAGATAAATTTATCCTAACCAAAATAAAGGATCATCATATCTTAACCGAAATTAAAAGATTACTATAACCTAACTCAATCCTAAATATCATAACCATCTCATTTATTCAAACTTAACTAGAATAAAAGATAATAATCAAATAAAAGATATCAAATCAGCTTAGATCCTATTTTATTTTGATTTCCCATAGCAATTCTTCTTGGTTTGGGCCGAGTGCCCATGACAGTATAACATCATAAACTTGTTGAATAAGTAAATTCTAAGAAAGATGCATGTCTGTTTAACTTATACTCCACACAATTTGGCGTCCTTCTGTGACTTTGAGGACCTTAATGTTGAAAGAGTTTGCTTTGATTGGATGCCATTGCCTTGCTAATTGGACTGCTAATATACATGCTTAAAGGATTCTAAGTTTGTTTTATATGCTGCTGCCAATGTCAGTACCATTACTTAATGTTGAAGAGCTTTCTTGTGATTGGATGGTGCGATGTTGCAAAGTCCGAGATGATGCAGCATCGCTTGTATGCATGAACAGTCACCAACTTAAGTTGCTTCAATTTTATGGCTAACACTAGAGACTAAATCAGCCATGAATAATTAACGCATAACAGATCATTCTTGTGTTCATGGAATGTAAAACTTTATCTCGCTCTTTCAGGTGATAAAAATTGGAAAAGGAAGATATACTGTTGGTGAGGCCTTATTTCAACCATCCATTTTAAATTTAGAGGCACATGGAATAGTGGAGCAGCTTGTTAGATGTGTTTCGACGGTGTCATCTGAAAATCATCGTCAGCTACTAGAAAATACCGTGCTTTGCGGTGGAAGTACCTCGATGATTGGTGAGATTCTTAAAAATATGTATCAGCTGAATGAGATGCATTGTTCACTATGATCTTTGTATGTTGTGACAATCGTGATGCTGGCAGAAAACATATAATTTTAATTGATGCCTTTTAATCGAAAACTTCTGCAAACTACAAAATCTGTATGCTTTGCAAGAAGTATAAACAGTATAATGCCTTCCTCTTTATCTTTGTTAGATAGAGCAGGAACCATACCCTTGCACTTATTAGAAAAAGATGAGCCAATACTAATTCTGAGTTCTGGGTTTATAAATTGGTTTTTTCCAAGTGACAATATTTGTTTATTTAAATAAGACAGCTCTGCCTGTATGCGTGTCGGTGGTTCGTGTGTTAAATTAATATTTTCAGTTGATTTTGTGATAACTTATGGACATGGCTGTTTTGATCCCTTGCTTTTATACGAGGATTTTTTGGTTGGAATGAGCAAACAGTGTGTCTTATTTAGCTGTGGCTGATGTCCTCAGTTGCTTCTTGTTGTAGGTTTCGAAGATAGGTTTCAGAAGGAAGCTGGCCTTTGCTCCTCTGCTATCCGTCCTTGTCTGGTGAAGGTAATTTAAATGTAGTTGTCTTTTATTTACACTTCCTATCTTTCTTCATTCTCAATCCCATTTTAATGCCACTCAAACAACAGTACCATTTGAGTTTTAAAATATATTGCATGAATATCAACATAAAGATGTTCTCTTGACAAGCCAGAGCAATCCATGTTAAAGTTCTGGAAATAATCTTCTTGACGTGATATGTTTTAAGCAGTGTATGTTACTCAAACTGGATGTAATTATTAAAAGAAGAAATTTCACCTCATGTTCGAAAATGGGTCGGGCACAAATGGCCTATAGCACCTTCTTATATGATATTAATATAAGCCGTAAAACTCATTTTTAAAAACACAGGGTTTTAGGGTCTTTCAGATGTAAATCCATGTTTGCTACTATTCAGTAGTCCTGTCGACAGAAACCTGAAAATGTGTGTGAGCCGATGAAATCAAGATGATGAAAACCGTCTGATATTTGGGCTGGTTTAACTACACCACCTAATAATTATAAAATATGTCATTTTCATTTTTTTATATAGTTTTTCTATAAGCTATTGTCTTGGAGACCTCTCTGTTATCTTGTCTGATAATGATTAATACTTTGTTTATTAATTACATGTAGCCTCCAGAATATATGCCGGAAAATTTGTTGAGGTATTCGGCATGGGTGGGAGGAGCCATTCTTGCCAAAGTCGTGTTTCCTCAAAACCAACATGTAACCAAAGCTGATTACGATGAAAGTGGACCATCCATTGTTCATCGCAAATGCTTCTGAGAATCGAAGTAACAACTTTAGATCAAACTCGACTTTTATTCGTTGCTTTGTTGTAAACTTGTAGTAATGACACCGTCTGTTATGTTCAACAGCTTCATCGGAAACTAACCAAATCTTTACTTGACATGCTATGGTCACTATTGGCATCTTTTGAAATGGACGTTATGCTGTTTATTTACCACACGAGTGTAGGAGTATTTTACGTTTATTGATTTTATTTTTTTCAGTGGCTTTTACAGTCTTACCTGAGATTTCTTGGGTCCAAGTTCAAGTTTAAAAATGGGACGCCTCAAAAAATATGGTCCATTCAATTTTTTTTAAATTAATTAGAATTTTTCAAACTAAGCTTGTATGCTTATAGAAGTCAAGCTTTAATACAAAAACACAAGCATATACGTAAAACAAGAATAGACAACTAAAATAAGTCTCCATACGAATAACGCAAACATAATTGCATTATTCTTTTGAGACAAATTCGCAATAGGAAGTCGTGCGTGCTGGGAAGAGAAGAAGCAAAGGACATGCAGGAAGGTGGAGGCGTGTGGTTTAGGTTAAGGAATTATCTAAATTTTGAATATTGATTTTTGGAGGATAAATTAAGTTGTTTTTTTTTATTTAAAAAAGCTCCCTTCGATTGTATTTGATGTGTTCAAATACACTAGGGGGTTATCTTTTAATAAATTAAAAAAAAAGTTTGACCAAAGTTGTTTCACTAACGACGACCTACTTCGACAGTGGTGCGGCGGCTATTAGAATAGCCAAAATTACACAAAAACTCCTTTGAGACGGTCTCACGGGTCAATTTTTTAAAACATATATTCTATATGGGTCACCCACGAAAAAATATTACTTTTTATGTCAATTATATTAATTTATATTATAAATATGGATATGATTGATCCGTCTCACGAATAAATATCCGTGAGATCGTTTTTTGAAAGACCTACTCCCAAAATTAAGGGTTTGAATTTTGGGGATCCGAGCGTTAGTGCATGAATTTAAATGTGTAAATTGTGAGAGATGGAGGAGCACACACATATATATTCGAATTACATTAAGTCTTGGCCCGATATATTTTCATTTATAACACTGATATTTTTCAATACATATTTTTTAAAACATTCTAAAAATTTATCTTAGTAATTATTTTATTTTATCGTCTCAATAATTATTCTTAATCATGACCAAATACTAGGTGTAAGACAAGGTTTTTCACATTCGAATAACATGCAATAATTATGAAATTTATCAAGTTTCTAGAAAATAATGTGTTGGGATCGGTTTAGAGTTTGCAAAACTTAAGTTGTTCTTAACAATTTTTAGTCTGTTAATAAATATTCTTGAAAGAATAGCTTCATTGGACCACTGAAAATAATTAAATGCAGAAACAATATGATTTGACTAGTGATAAGGTATATATTCAAAGTAAACAATAGTTAACAAGTAACAACTAGTTAATAGATGAGCAATAATAATGTGGAGATATATACTCTTGTGTCACTTTTTTTTTTTTTTTTTTTTGAGAAGGAATCAACTAAAAGATTTTGGTTTTATAACTTCTTGTTACTCACTTCAACAAACACTTATCATTGCCTAAGTTGAAATTCTTAGTGATCATTTTACAAGATTTGGGTATTTAAGAACATCGGTTCATCAGACAACAACACAAAAAACCAATGGTTAGCTTGAACTACTTGAGTTGGTAGTGTAACACAAAGTGATATTTGAAAGATCTGATATGTTTTGGTATGTGTGTGATAAGTGAAAATTTTGAGGTGTGATCTCTTAAGTGTGCTTAGAAATCTTGAATAATGCAGATTTGAAAGATGTAAGCTTGTAATTATTATTCAACTCTTTATCTGTCTTTCTTCAAACTAAAGTCTGCATATTTATATTTGAAAAGCTCCAAAGGTTAGAAATACTTTCAACGATCATCTGTACTATTACTGGATAAAATGGTATTGTCGCTTTTAGTTACTGTACATAACATTAAATGCTCATTTAACATTTATTTTTTTTTGCGACTTGTAACTCTTAGGCTCTGAAAAAGCTGATAGACCATATATGGTTTAGAAAATTTTCTGTCATTCGGGAGTTAATAGGTTACTGTGCAATCATATTTGAACTAGTAGTGGTTGATCGGCTTGATTTGCTCATATCTGACCAGTCATGTTAGAATATAACGGGTATGCTTGTGCATGGTTAGAAAATAGATGATCCGCAACTTTAGTTTCTTGAGCGGTTAGACTTGATCTAGCGGTAAGAAAACATGTAATTACAAATAATAAGTGGTTGGATAGTAAAAAAAAAACTCGATGTTGTTACTTTATCAATCACCAAAACTTAAGATAATAGAAATATATTCTAACATATTGTGGTCTTCCCATATGAACCAGTCCTAATTTCGTTAATTTTCGAATAGAAACTTTATCGAAAATCCTAAATATCCAATCTCATCAAATCAAGCTTACAAAAGTAATCATCACATCTCCAACCCTACGAATTGACATTTCAAATCGTCTTCATCCTTGATAATCTTATGATATATTATATATATTCATCTCAATAATTACCTAAAGAGAAATTATTTAGTGCACTCCTATATCCAGCCACTAAATCGATCTCAAGAATAACGTCAGAAGTTTTCACAACAATAAATAATAAATTCACATGCAGATATGATGTTAGAATTGAGAAAGAATACGATAACATAATTTATACCAGAATCTATATCATGCAGCACGTTGACATAAGAAAACAAGAGGTGGATCACATGTGGCCACATATCCTATACTATCTTTGTTTTTTTTTTACAAAATACTAAATAATCCATGTCAAAATTTGGGAACCAAATTCTAAGAGCTTATAAGATTTACCAAGCACGTGGAACAAATGGGTTGATTTGCAATGAATACGTTAATGTCTTAAATGCTTGATGATTTTTCAAAGTATCAGTTGTCGTCAATGCACAATGATTATCTCCTTAATTACTTGATTTTTGTGGTTAAATAATTCCGAAATAGCTCTAATTTGTACAATAAGTTGTCTTTTGAACATGACATGTCTCATGTCTTGGGTCTTCTTATTTCTAAAAATAGCATTCGACAATTAATATTTTGAAGCCGTAATTGTTTTTGTCCCCTGATGCGATCTTGGTGAAATGGGTGAGCTGGGTCGGGTGCTCCACCGGATCAAATCAATAATGTTGTTCAGGAAAATGAGCAAAGTAGATGAATATGTGAGCTATAACTTCCACTGTGACATGCAGAAAAGGAGATGAACTCGTGAATGGGCGTCAGAGGGGTGTCCGGCGTGACCACTCCGATGCTTAAGTCAGCAAGTTGAAGATAAACACAAGCATTATATGTGAGTGCTTGAGAGTTCAAAAATTTCAGAATCCTTTAAATGAGATGCATACCTGCTATTTATAGGAAGGAAAATCAAGGATTACCTCGATTTGCGTATACACCTGCCACTCATAGCTTTTGATGTTGACTTCCTGTCAAGCCGCTCTATCTCTGATAGCTTCTCTGACACGCAAAACCCCTGTAGTTCTGACAGATAAGATATCATTCGAGTGTGAAACTGTTATCGAGCTAGCCCGAGTGATAAGCTTCTCGGGAGATGGCTCGAGAGCCTGGGCATCTGCTTGCTCGGGGAGAATATGTCCCGGTCATTTACCTGCTCGGCTTCTAAAGAACCCATCCTGCAGATTAAACTAGATTTGGGCTATCCATTTAGCATCCATGACCCGGGCTATCCAAGGGTATCATCACCCCCTTCTTAAATAGTCGGGCTAGAGTCATATTCGTTGTCCCGATTAGTCTTGTGTGCCCAGTCATGGATTTCAATAGAAAAATTACCAATTCCAGACTATAAAAGCATCGAGGGCTTCAAATATCCCAGAGATGGGATGAGGTGCCGGGGCCTTAAGCCTCCCTGGCTAGAAATAAAATGCCTGGGCCTCATGTCTCTTGGACTTTAGGAATGGTCGAGGTACGGAGCCTGAGCCAGGGTACGGATCCTTTGACTTAGATAATGGTCGAGGTGCGGAGCCCTGAGCAAGGGTACATATCTCTGGGCTTAATAATGGTCGAGGTGCGGAGCCGCGAGCCAGGGTACAGAGCCTTGGACTTAATAATAGTCGAGGTGCGGAGCCCCGAGCCAGGGTACGGAGCCCTGGGCTTAATAATGGTCGAGGTGCGTAGCCCCGAGCCAAGGTACGGATCCCCGGACTTAATAATAGTTGAGGTGCGAAGCCCCAGCCAGGGTACGGATCCCTGGACTTAGATAATGGTCGAGGTGCGGAGCCCCGAACCAGGGTACGGATCCCTGGACTTAATAATAGTCGAGGTGCGGAGCCCCGAACCAGGGTACGGATCCGTGGACTTATCAAGAACCAAGGTACGGAGCCTTGAGCCGGGGAGCATGTCCCGGGACTTGGGAATGGTCGAGGTGTGGTGCCCCGAGCCAGGGTGTAGTGCCCTGGGCTTTTTTTTGATCGAGTGTGGTTCCCCGAGTGAAGAACCTAAAGGGGGGTGAATAGGTTCTTTTAGGCTCTTTAGCGTTTTTAAAACGAGTTTGCAAAAATTGCAAGCAGAAGACTTGAGGGACAATCACAAATAAAAATGAATGCGTAAAGTAAGTGCGTAAAATAAATGCGTAGTAAAGTAAATGCGTAAAGTAAAGAGGGATAGAGATGTTTATGGAAGTTCGACGAAGAATCGTCTACGTCTCCCCTTCTCGATGAGGATCGAGGTATCACTATATCGACTTGGCTTTAGGAGCTCCAAGCTAGCTTTTACAACCACGCCTCGATGCGTCTACTTGGCCTTGAGGGCTCCAAGGATAGCCACGAACTTTACAACCCACTCGAGAGTATTGCTTTCACTTTTTTTCTACAACTCTTTTGATATTACAACTCTTTTAATCAACGCACACAAGAGATAGTAGAAAGCTTTGTAAGAGACAAGAGAGAGTGGAGTGGGATGATTGAGAATGCATCCTCAAAGGTCTATTTATACTTGTCTTGGACGCCAAGGTTCGGATCTTCTGTTTATACTTCGGAACGTCCGATGTGATTGAAATCAATTTGCGTAATTCTGGAATGACTTCGGATCTTCCGATCTGGACTTCGTAGGGTCCGAACCTATGCTTCGGAGGGACCGATCAAACTTTGTTTCTTCCGAACAGTTCTTTTAGACAGTGTATGCACAGCTTCGGAAGGTCCGAACTCCAGTTCGTACCGTCCGAACATTCCCGCGTTTCCGGAGATTTGAAATCTTCAACACTTCGTAGCTTCCGATCATGTCCATCGTAGCGTCCGAAATCTACTCAATCAACAGTCAGATCAATTTGTCTCCGGATTGAAGTGATTTGATTGCTTGTGTTCGGAACGTCCGATCACGTCTTCGGACCGTCCGAACGTGCTCCTCGCAGCTTCCGAACAACTTCTAATTTGCTTCTGATTTGCACAATTTCGGAACGTCCGAACCAAATGTCGGATCTTCCGAACGTAACCTTGTTCTTAATTTCCTGCATGCCTCAATATAAAACATTAGTACATTTTTAATCCAAGTTTTGGTATCATCAAAACAAAAACTTTGGGATATGTTACAGCATTAAAAACATTAATCTCATCCTCGAGATTTGTATGCGTTTAAGGCGTAACAATCTCCCCCTTTTTGATGATCACAAAACTTGGTTAAAAATTGAGAAACAATAATCAACATAATCTAAATGTTATTAAATAACTCCCCCTTAATCAAATAACAAGTCTAAGAGGTTGAATTAAGGCGAATTTATTTAATAACCATTTAATAGCAATTTTAACCAAATAAATTCTCTCCCTTTTTGCGATAATCAAAAAGACATAAACATAAAGAGAGACAAATAAACAGGTAAAATATCCACTAATAAATGCAAGTCTTTTATACAATGATGCATAAAGATAAAATAAACAAAAATAACAAAAACATAAGCTAAGAATCCGCATCCCGCGACTCTCTATGGCTCCTCATCTCAGCCTCGATGGAATCAAGACGCGAGGAAGTCTCAGTATGATGGCGCTCTAAGGTAGACTCCAAAAGAGAGAAACGAGTGTCGAAACGAGTCTCCAATATCTCGAGATACTCGAAAATCCGATCGTAGGGTCCAGAGGGAGCAGGCGGAGTGAAGCCATGAGGAAGGTCATCCATGGTCATCAAAGGAGTGCTAATAGGGTCGGGAACACGCTGATGGGATGAAGAGGGAATATCAGACGAAGGGGTAGGAGTGGTACCCGTAGTAGGGGGACCAGCGGGAAATCCTCTCGTCTGAACGTGAGGAGGAAGGAGACCGAAGGGAACATGAAAGTGTTCGGTCGGACGATAGGACGCAAAGATGCGATCCTTGTCGACGACCCAAGAGGATAAGACGGGATTCCAAGAGAGTCCCATCTTAACAACAGTATCATGGTCGATAGTCTCGCGGGGAGAAATAGACACGGATTCTTCATCTACAAAGTCAATGTCAAAATGGGCTAGAATCCGGTTAATGAACCGACCAAACGGAAAAGAGACGCGAGTAGAAGTAGCCGCGTACTGCATGGCGTACATAAGAAAACGGGGAAGGTTAAAAGGACGCTGGGAGACTAAGTAATAGAGAATGTACAGATCGAGATACTTGCAAGTGGAGAGGTCTCCACTGCGAGGAACAATGGAAGAAGTGATAAGCTTCAGAACAAGCTGAAGCTGAGGAGTAAGGTCCTTCGCATGAGGACGGTCATCGGCAGGAGTAGGCGGACGACCGAAGATGGTGGTCAAGGCAGTGACTCGATCAAAAGTGGGGTCATTCTCAGTCCAAGACTGAGAAAAGAACTCACTCGGTCCGTCTCGAGGAAGATCGAACCAAGTAGAGAGGTCGGCGGTAGAAAAAGAAATGAACCGACCCTGAACAATGGTAACAACACGAGTGTCATCACCACCAAGAACTAAGGAAAAGTTCGCATAGAACTGATGCATGAGAGAGGGGTAGATGAGATCGGGTACGGAAGGTAGGAAAAAGTTTCCCCAACGTTGAGACTCAATAAGAGTAATCAACGTAAAGAAATTCGCACGAAGATATTCGGTGTGAAGGGTACGACCAGGCAGAATGTTACGGGTTTCGAATTCAGGTGGGATAGGACGAGGGTTGGGTGGTTGGGTAAGATCATGGTGAAAGGCACCGTGACGAGGGCGAACATTTCGACCAGCTGCGTTACGGCGCGGAGGCATAGTGAGAAGTGAGTGTTTTGTGTGGGGAAAGAAAGAAGGATGTGAATTAGCAAATGAATCAGAGGATCCGAACGCCTATTTATAGGCCATGTTCGGACGGTCCGAACATGAGTTCGGAAGGTCCGGAATGTGAACGGAACGTTTATCTGGCAAGACGTTCGGACGATCCGATTAACAATCGGACATTCCGATCCTAGAACGGAGGCTACGATGAGTAAACGGAGGGTCCGAAGTCTGACAATCAGGCATGGGGAAGGCGCGAACAATAAATGACATCGGAAGGAGGTTCGGACGATCCGATGTGTGTTCGGATGGTCCGAAGAGTGAATCGGAGGTTCTGGAACCTATGGTCAGGGTCGGACGATCCGAACACGTTCGGTGGATACGAAGTGAAACGAAGCATCTGAATAGGAACGGTGATTCCGAAGTAGCCAAGATGAGGAACACCTAAAATTTAAAATATTTAGCACATAAATGAATGTTGAGCCATAATTATGGATAAATACAATTAATTTGTATTATCCGACATTATAATGCTCACATTAATAATACTCCCCCTCAATTTAACAAATATGTACGAGAGTATTTGACTAATGTTTACAACTCAATCATGCCAAGTTCACCACGCAAACGAGTAAAAGTAGATTCATCTAGTGGTTTTGTAAAAATATCAGCAATTTGATTCTTGGTGTCAACATAGTGAAGTTCAACATCATTTTGCTCAATGTGATCACGAATAAAATGATGTCGAATGTCAATATGTTTTGTACGAGAATGTTGAACTGGATTCTTTGTTAGACATATGGTGCTTGTATTATCACAAAAGATTAGAATTTTTGAAAAAGTAACACCATAGTCGAGTAATTGATACTTCATCCAAAGAATTTGTGCACAACAACTACCGGCAGCCATATACTCGGCCTCGGTCGTTGAAAGTGCAACACAGTTTTGCTTTTTAGAAAACCATGACACCAAGCAATTTCCCAAAAAGAAACAAGTACCACTAGTGCTCTTTCTATCCACCTTATATCCTCTAAAGTCGGCATCACAGTAAGCTTTTAAATCGAAAAATGAGTTCTTAGAATACCATAATCCGAGATTTGGAGTATTTGAAAGATATTTGAAAATGCGTTTTAAGGCGAATAAGTGTGATTCCTTTGGACATGATTGAAATCGTGCACACAAGCAAACACTAAACATAATGTCAGGTCTACTAGCAGTCGCATAGAGTAGGGAGCCAATCATGCTACGAAATAATTTTTGGTCAACAGGTTTACCTCCCTCATCTTTTTCGAGTCTGACTGTCGTGCTCATAGGTGTGGATGAGGCTTTGGAAGACTCCATCCCAAAATTTTTGAGCATCTCCTTGATGTACTTCCCTTGGTTGACAAAGAAACCATCCTTGCATTGCTTGATTTGGAGACCAAGGAAGTAGTTGAGCTCGCCCATCATGCTCATCTCAAAGTGATCCTGCATAAGCTTAGAAAAATCTCTACACAAGTGTTCATTAGTAGCACCAAAAATAATATCATCTACATATATTTGTACTATCAGCAAATCATTATCTTTAGTCAAGGTAAACAAGGTAATATCAACTTTACCCCTACAAAAACCGTTAGACAGCAAGAAAGTAGACAATTTCTCATACCAAGCTCTAAGAGCTTGTTTCAAACCATACAAAGCCTTATCAAGTTTATACACATAATCAGATAAGTGCACATCTTCAAAACCAACAGGTTGCTCAACATACACTTCTTCTTTCAAATCACCATTAAGAAAAGCACTTTTAACATCCATTTGAAACAATTTAAAGTCTCTAGAGCAAGCAAAAGCAAGTAGCATGCGAATGGATTCTAGTCTAGCAACAGGGGCATAAGTCTCATCATAATCAATTCCCTCTTCTTGACTATATCCTTTAGCTACTAGCCTAGCTTTATTTCTAGTGATTGTACCATGCTCATCTAACTTGTTCCTAAATACCCATTTAGTTCCTATGACAGGTCTATCAGTGGGTCTAGGTACAAGATTCCAAACTTTATTCCTTCTAAATTCATTTAGTTCATCTTGCATAGCAATAATCCAAGAATCATCAAGTAAAGCTTCTTCTATGTTCTTAGGCTTTATGTGAGAAAGAAAAACAAGATAATTGCACATATTAGAAGAGCGAGTAGATACTCCCTTCGATGGGCTACCAATGATGAGGTCCATGGGATGATCCTTGTGCGTAGTCCACTCCTTCGGAAGAGGTGCGTCCTCTTGATCTTTAGGAACATCCTCTAGGCTTGTGGACTCCAACTTTTCGCCAAGGATATCTATATCATCATCATCAGAAACAACAGGTCTAGGCAAGCAAGGGTTAGTTTCATCAAATATGACATGAATAGATTCTTCAACTAGTAAAGTGCTTTTATTAAAGACTCTATATGCTTTGCTAGAAGTAGAGTAACCAAGAAAGATACCTTTGTCCGATTTAGCATCGAACTTACCCAGGTTGTCCTTACCATTGTTGTGGATGAAGCATTTTGATCCAAAAGCGCGGAAGTAAGAAATGTTAGGCTTTCTCCCTCTCCATAGTTCGTATGGAATTTTCTTGAGAATTGGCCTTATTGATACGCGATTGATGATGTAACAAGCAGAATTCATCGCTTCAGCCCAAAAATATTTTGGTAGAGAATGCTCACATAGCATGGTCCTTGCAATCTCTACTAGGGTCCTGTTCTTCCTCTCAACGACACCGTTTTGTTGAGGAGTTCTAGGACAAGAAAAGTTGTGACCAATGCCTTTGCTTTGACAAAAATTTGAAAAATTTTCATTTTGAAATTCCGTTCCGTGGTCACTACGGATTTGTTTGATCAAAAGATTTTCTCATTTTCAACCTTTTTGACAAAAATTTTGAAATGATCAAAGGCATCACTTTTGTGGGCTAAAAACAATGTCCAAGTAAAACGTGAAAAATCATCCACAATGACAAAAGCATAGGATTTACCTCCTAGACTAGTTGTCCTCGAGGGACCACATAAATCTAGGTGAAGTAATTCAAGGGGCATAGAAGTGGATACAAAAGTTTTATTTTTGAAAGATTCCTTTGTGTGTTTACCAAGTTGACAAGCATCACAAAAAGAATCTAATTTTAAATTCAGCTTTGGCATTCCCGAAACTAGGTCAAGTTTTAAAAGTTTTTCTATGGTGCTCATCCCAACATGACCAAGTCGTCTATGCCAAAGAATGTTGTCATCAACATTTAATGTTACAAGGCTTTTTATTTTTGAGAAAGATGAAATCTTTAAATCGACCTTGTAAACATTTTCACTTCTATAACCTTTGAAACTAATGGATTTGTCAGTTGTGAGTGATACAGTGCAATCGTGTGGTGTGAATTTGACTTCATAACCCCTATCGCACAATTGACTAATGCTTAGGAGGTTATGTTTAAGTCCTTTCACAAGAAGTACATCATCAATAATAGTAGAGTTAGATATACCTATTGAGCCGATGCCTTCTATGATCCCTTTGCTGTTGTCTCCAAAGGTCACCGATCCCTTTTCTTTTGGTCGAATGGATTGTAGCAGCTTCTTTTCTCCCGTCATGTGTCGAGAGCATCCACTGTCAAGATACCAAATGCTCGATGACTTGTCTCCCCTTTGTCCCTACAAGATTGAGATACAGTTTGATAGTTGGTACCCGTTTCTTTGGGTCCTTTGAGGTTAGTAGTAGTTGGGGATTTGGGGATCCATTTCCAATAACTATTCTTATTGTGTTGGTGTCTAAGTTTCTTGCATTTAGGTCTTATGTGGCCTATCTTACAACAGTAAGTGCATGTTGGTGGTGTTCTTAGTTTTGCCTTTGCGATAAGACTAGCGAAGTTGACTGATTTCTTTTCATATCCTAGACCTCCTTTGTCGAAGTTACACCTTTGCATGCTCAAGAGGTTTTCTAGTTTACCGCTACTCACATTGAACTTGTTGAAGGCTTTCTCTAAGTCTCTTAGGTTTGTCTTGAGCTTAGTGTTGTCATGCATCCTAGCTTCTAGTTCAGTTTTAAGTTGCTTATTCTCATTTCTAAGTGACTTAGTGTAGTATCCCGATGCCTAATTTGAGTTAATTATTGGATTAATTATATTTCGGTGAGATCGGAAGGACCGAACAAGGTTCGGAAGGTCCGAACAGGGTTCGGATCGTCCGAACAGGATTCGGATCGTCCGAGCCAGGTGGCTAGACCCGTGGAAGGCATGCAGGTTCGGATCGTCCGATTTGGGTTCGGAGCGTCCGAAGTGTACCGGTTCGGAGCTTCCGAAGTGGTTCGGATCGTCCGAACATTGGCTATAAATAGAGGCGCGAGGTTTCATTTCTTACTCGCTAATTCCGAGCATTCCAGAGCGTTTAGTCGTTTCCGATTGGTTCTAGTCTTTTCCCGAGGTTCAGGCGCTAGCGGGGAGCTACTGGTTTTGTAGCGGAGCTGTGCTCTTGTTGGGAGCTAGCGGCATCAGTGGGCCGACTGCGGACGCAGGCGTGAGTCTAGGACTGATTGTTAGGATCTGCTGGGTTGAGGTACGAAAGTACTATCCGAGATATCCTGGTCGAGTATACATTCTTATATGTGTTGCATGATTATATGGTGCATTGATATATGTCATATGATGCATGCTATTATGTCACGTTTATTACTGCATGTTACATTTTCATCTTGAGCCGTATCTCTTTCGAGATAGCCTTTATTGTTGAGCTGTATCTCTTTCGAGATAAGCTATATCTTGTGGGGCCGCTCAGCCCTGTCTTGTGGACGCATGGACACCGAGAGTACACAGTGGCCGACGGGTTCGGAGGGCTTCGGTGATCCGGGACATTTTAGGTCCACGTCTGATCTTGTAGTGGATGCAGTGACCCAGAGGAGTACCGCGCGGCACTATCCACTTGGCGCCTCTAGACTGAGCATATTGAGATCTTTTGTGACTCCTGTTTTCTTGACTACCCTGATATTATATCATAGCATATGCATTTCATATAGGCTTGTATACTCATGCTTTTGTACTGGGCGTTCTTATCGCTCACGTCCTCGGTTTTGTTTATCTTGGACACCCCATTCCCACGGGGCAGGCCTCAGGTTGGATGGCTCAGGAGGAGGACGATGAGGACGTTGAGTAGCCGGTTGGTTTAGTTCTTCAGTACCATTTGATTCGATTTGGTTGTACCGCATATTTTATTTCTGAGTTGTTCTGGCTATCATTTGGGTTGTATAACTATCGTTGGTTGACTATTTTCCGCAATTATCTCTGATTGTTTTTAATTAAGTTAATTGCATGCTTAGTTCTTGATTAGTAGGTGATTCTGGAACGGGTCACTACACTTAGCCTTATTGTACATACTAGTGTAAGCGGAGAGTAATTCATCGTAAGAGGGTACCTCGTCGTCATCCGAGTCGGTCAGATGATCTTCCTTCGCCATGAAGCATAGGGTAGACTCCTCTTCGTTGTCGCTGTCGCTCCACGTGGCTAGAAGGGCCTTCTTCTTGTCTTTGCCGGCCTTCTTCTTGGAGGGACACTCGTTTGCATAGTGACCCTTTTGTTGACAGTTGTAGCAGGTCACTTCCTTCTCAATCTTTTTGTCCTTCTTGTTGAAGTTGGAACTCCGCATGAATCTTTTGAACTTTCTAGTGAGGAGTGCCATTTCTTCATCGTCGCTATCTTCAAGTTGACTGGTCAAGGCGATCCCTTTCACCTTTACTTTGTCGTCATCTTTCTTTGTCTCCTTCCGGGTACATACTTCAAGTTCATGGGTCTTTAGGGTCCCATGAAGTTGATCAAGGTCGTAGGATGCCGCATCTCCCTTGTTGGATTCAATGATAGCCGTGTGCTTTGCATCCCATTCCGCCGGTAGTGCTCGAAGGGCTCTCCTCCACACTTGTTTAGTTGGGTAGTTCTCACCAAGTTGGGCAAGCTCATTGATGATTTGGGTGAGCCGCCGGAACATGGTGTCGACATCCTCCTTGGGTTCCATCTCAAAGGTCTCGTACTTGAGTTGGAGAAGGTCTATCTTCGTTTCTTTGACTTGATTGGTTCCCTCGTGGCAAATCTCCAATTTGTCCCAAATCTCTTTGGCGGAGGTGCAAGCCGAGATTCGGTTGTATTCATTCATATCTAGGGAACAATGAAGAATATTCATAGCTTTAGCATTTTGAGAGATAAGTTTCATATCGTCCTTGGTGAAGTCATCCATTCCCTTAGGAATTTCCTTATTATCCACCGTTTTCATGGGGATATAGGGACCTTTCACCGTTATTTTCCAAAGGTCGTAATCGACGGATTGGATGTATAGAGATATTCTATTCTTCCAATATCCGTAATTAGTACCATTGAAAAGAGGGGGACGATTTGTGGATTGTCCTTGGGCATACTCGCTTGCTAGATTGGCCATTTTAAAAGATTTTGAAAAATCTGGCTCTGATACCACTTGAAGAACCTAAAGGGGGGGTGAATAGGTTCTTTTAGGCCCTTTAGCGTTTTTAAAACGAGTTTGCAAAAATTGCAAGCGGAAGACTTGAGGGACAATCACAAATAAAAATGAATGCGTAAAGTAAGTGCGTAAAATAAATGCGTAGTAAAGTAAATGCGTAAAGTAAAGAGGGATAGAGATGTTTATGGAAGTTCGACGAAGAATCGTCTACGTCTCCCCTTCTCGATGAGGATCGAGGTATCACTATATCGACTTGGCTTTAGGAGCTCCAAGCTAGCTTTTACAATCACGCCTCGATGCGTCTACTTGGCCTTGAGGGCTCCAAGGATAGCCACGAACTTTACAACCCACTCGAGAGTATTGCTTTCACTTTTTTTCTACAACTCTTTTGATATTACAACTCTTTTAATCAACGCACACAAGAGATAGTAGAAAGCTTTGTAAGAGACAAGAGAGAGTGGAGTGGGATGATTGAGAATGCATCCTCAAAGGCCTATTTATACTTGTCTTGGACGCCAAGGTTCGGATCTTCTGTTTATACTTCGGAACGTCCGATGTGATTGAAATCAATTTGCGTAATTCTGGAATGACTTCGGATCTTCCGATCTGGACTTCGTAGGGTCCGAACATATGCTTCGGAGGGACCGATCAAACTTCGTTTCTTCCGAACAGTTCTTTTAGACAGTGTATGCACAGCTTCGGAAGGTCCGAACTCCAGTTCGTACCGTCCGAACATTCCCGCGTTTCCGGAGATTTGAAATCTTCAACACTTCGTAGCTTCCGATCATGTCCATCGTAGCGTCCGAAATCTACTCAATCAACAGTCAGATCAATTTGTCTCCGGATTGAAGTGATTTGATTGCTTGTGTTCGGAACGTCCGATCACGTCTTCGAACCGTCCGAACGTGCTCCTCGCAGCTTCCGAACAACTTCTAATTTGCTTCTGATTTGCACAATTTCGGAACGTCCGAACCAAATGTCGGATCTTCCGAACGTAACCTTGTTCTTAATTTCCTGCATGCCTCAATATAAAACATTAGTACATTTTTAATCCAAGTTTTGGTATCATCAAAACAAAAACTTTGGGATATGTTACAGCATTAAAAACATTAATCTCATCCTCGAGATTTGTATGCGTTTAAGGCGTAACACCGAGCCAGGGTGTGGTGCCCTGGGATTTTTGTTGATCGAGGTGTGGTTCCCCGAGTCAGGGTATGGTGTTCTGGGCTTTTTGTTGGTCGAGGTGTGGTTCCCCTAGTCAGGGTGTCATGCCTTGGGCTTTTTGTGGTCGAGGTGTGGTGCCCCGAGCCAGGGTATGGATCCCTGGAGTTAAAAGATTGTACCGGGGCCTCATGTCTCCCGGACTTAAGATAAAGTATCGGGGCCTCATACCTCCCGGACTTAAAAGATTATACCGGTGCCTCATGTCTCCCGGACTTTAAATAATATTCCGGGGCCTCGTATCTCCCGAACTTAATATATTTTGCTTCTCCTGTTGTATTAGTTTTATTAAAAACCAATTCACTAACCTAGAAATATTGAATCCGAGTTCATTTTCGGTAGAGTGACACTTCTCTGGTTGAGCTAAATTAGTTGACTAATATAGCTGTATGCTACTGAGTGCATAGCAAATGCTCTTCCACGCCAATCCGGGATAGCTGCTGAGCTTTGGGCCCATATAAAATCCACATATAAGATCTGAGTGCCGAAATGGTCGGACTTGTATGTTTGCCAAGCAGAGTTGGGCTTACTGCGGTGCCGAGCAAGGTCGAACTTGCTTTTGAATGGAAACCAGCTCAAGTTCACACAGACGACGTCAATGATGCGATCCTGGTGAAATGGGTCAGCTGGGTCGGGTGCTCCACCGGATCAAATCAATAATGTTGATAATGAGCAAAGTAGATGAATCTGTGAGCTATAGCTTCCACTGTGACCTGCAGAAAAGGAGATGAACTCGTGAATGGGCGTCGGAGGGGTGTCCGACGTGGCCACTCCGATGCTTAAGTCAACAGGTTGAAGATAAACACAAGCAATATATGTGAGTGCTTGAGAGTTCAAAAATTTCAGAATCCTTTAAATGAGATGTATACCTGCTATTTATAGGAAAGAAAATCAAGGATTACCTCGATTTGCGTGTACACC